>NW_028139310.1:0-48655 GCF_965202585.1 Thalia democratica | reverse complement strand
TATGGGTTGGATTTCCAATATTTTGGTTAAAAAATTGTCTGTACAAAAATCTAGAAAACACTTATGGGGTTTATTGAAATATGTGCTAGGAATCCTCAAATCTATATTTGGCATATTAAAATCACCAAGAACATAAAAAGAACACCCCTTTGGAAAAACCATTTTAATCATTTTAATTTCATTTTGAACAGTCAGTGCGCATCTCGCAGACAGGAAGGAAGGTAGACACAACAAAATCTTAAATTTCATATTTTTTAAAATTACATCTACACATAGGTATTTAAAATTGATGTTGCTAGTAGAGATAGAATCGTTTTAACTTTAATAACTTTAAGCGAATTTTTGAAAAGGATAGCAACACCTCCACCCCTACTAGACCTATCACTTCGGTAAATGTTATAGTTAAAAGGACACACTGTGGCATCATTGACTTTATTAGGTAAACCATGTTTCAGTCAAAAAAATATAAATCAATGTTATTCAAATTTATATAGTTCTCTAAAATATAAAAATTATTTAAAACAGATCTTATATTAGTTTAACAAACTTTTAAATAGTTGTTGTTACAATTTATATAGGAAAACTTGTTAGTGATAAAATTAATCCTATCACTTCATAAATTTATACCCGTTGACTCACGATTTCCTCCACTAAATCCCAGATGTCCTGGGAGCGGTAATGAAAGGGCTGTTTTGTCAGTTCAACTATCTTGTTGTTCCTTATAACATATTTTTGTCCGATTTTTTCTCATCAGCGATGGCTTGCTTTATTTTAACTTATTTTCTCAATGTTCTGAAAGCTTCAAGTTCCAAGAAAGTTCTGTCAGGGTTGATGTAGATTTTTGATTCAATTTCACCATTAAACATTTTCAAATCTCTCAGTCTTAACAGTCTGTGTTTGGATGCTAAACTGTTTAATTTGACTATAATTGGTCTGATTTTGTTATCTGCAATTATACCAACTCGATAAAGTGACCTAAACTCTTTTTTTTTTTCATTTTATTTTCTCCTAATACTTGTTGAATAATTTTTAGATCATTTTTTGCAACTTTCTAGTTCATTGTGAGTTTGATTTTTACTTTCTGGAATGTTAAATATTATTACATTTAAAGCCTTTTTTTTATTCAGTTTTTGTTCATTTTCAGCCTCTATTTTTTCTGCTACTAAATTTAATTTGGTACTAATGTTTGTGATAATTTCTGTTGGTTCACTTTTCTGCATAGCATCAGCATATTTGGAGAATTTAGTTCAAACTTGTTAAATTTAGAAGAAAAATCAGACTTAAATTCTGAGAAACTTTTTTGTAATTCTGTAATTCTATTTTCTATATTGTTTATTCTCTTACTGCTGAATTCATCTTTTTGAATCTGATCAATGTTATTTTCAATAATTCTACTTTTTTCATTATAATCTTCTTCAATTTAAGCACCTCAGCTTGAAAACAACTAAATTCATTGTCCTTCTTACTTCCAATGGCAATCAGTTTTTCTTTCAGCTGTTTCCCAATTTTGGAGGACTCAACCAATGCTCTAATTTCAGCTGCAACAGACATTCACTTTTTTATTTTACAAAACCTTATTCAATATTTTTAAAATGATTATAAATTAAATAAAATGATTTTAAGGGTTTAAATAAGTTTTATACACAAAAACACTCTAGTATAAAAAATAAAAAATTGTACCTGTAAGATGCTTTTATACTACGATACTGAATCAAAACTACTTATTAAAAAAAAAATTACCGTGTACTGCGTTATATTGATAGCAGCTTGTTATCAGCGTGTGCGTAGTACTTACAATTAATAAAAAAATTAATAAAAAAATTACATAACAGTAAGTAAGCATTATGTTAATAAATTGAAATCTAGTACTTTTGATAGTTTCATTTTTAAAGTAACCTCTCGTTTATTTACGCACATTAAGTCTACAGAAAAAAATGCGTAAAGATACTAGAGATCGTAAAGATGCGAGAGGTACCAAATATACTCACCATAATGGCTGTTCTCTGATATTGCTTCTATTCAAAAGCAGACTGGGGACTTTCCAACTTTTAAAAATTTGTTTACTTTATTTATGAAGATAAAAACAAAAGATGAAAATATACATATATTAAGAAAAATAATTTTAAATTTATATTAAATAATTTTACTAGTTAAATTGCAAATTTCAATAACAAGTAGATTTATCTTTTTTTATTTGTGACTTATTTGATATTAAACGTTTATTTTCTTTTCTATTAAGTAAATTCAGTTTATAATTAAGCATTTGTTTACAATTCAGAAATGGTGTGGTGTTTGTATTTAAACTTGTTTATATAGCCTTTAACAAAAATATACATGTGGTGCTGTAATAAATTTCTTCTTTGAACAAAAAAAGTATAAAGTATAAGAAAAACATTTATAAAAATTGATTATGTTATTTCAACTTTTTTAGTTTGACGTTTGCCTATTTTTGAATTAACATGTCTTGCATTGGATTGAAAATGTATTTATGGAATTTTTAATTATCAATGAAAATTTATGCTATAAGAATTTGAGGAATTGATTTTTTTTTTAAAGGTATAAAAGAAGGAGTGTCAAGACACCTAAGATATAAAAGTCAAAGCAATAAAGTTCAGTAGGCTCCTTATGGAAAGCAAAAATTAAAAATGCAAAAATACTAATTTCACTCAAAAATATACAACAAAACGAATTTGTGTAATATTATAAAATTAAAATATTTAGTTTTTAGTTTTTTAGAATTCTAAATTAACTAACGAGAATGCGTAACGTCACAAGTGCGTAAAGATGCGCGAGGAGGTTATATGTTTAAATAGTCATAAATAAATATTTTAAAGACTTATTGTAGTTAATTGTTTTTTTCTTCAGTTAATCAAGATATAGTTTTATACTTTAATTTTATACTTAAATGTATTAAAATTAAAGTTTATATATAATAAAATAAATGATAAGCGTTTCAATTTGTTCTAAAATCAATAAATGATATCTTTAAAGTTTGAATATGCTTTAAATAATGTGTTTTTAAATTTTTTAAAAATCTTCAAACAAGGTAACATAGTTTACATAGGTCATATGATAACTCAACTACAAATATTTTAAAAGTTGAAGTGGAATATATCAAATAGTATCTTCAAATTATCAAATCACTTGAAACATAGTAAGTAAGTTATGATGATTATGAGTTAAGTTTTGGTGATTTTTAAATTATCTTAAATCTATGTACTACAAAATATTTTTATTCTGTAAGAGACGAAGTTAATAAAATGATCTTAAAACTATATAACAACCTTCTATTTTTCTTAACTTTATATAAAATGTCGTACGTTAAATAATTAATTCAAATTTGTATAATTAAATGAACTTTTTATAGTAAATTCTTTAAAGACAAACTAAAAGCAGCTTATGAAAGCTGTAAACTTTAGATCAAAATTCAATACTTTTAAAAGTTCCTGTGTCTGTTTAAATAGTTTTGGTTAAGTTAGTTAATAGCTAGTAATGACAAGTAACAACCCAAACTGCTTTATTTTTAACAACATTAGTCAATAATGTATGTTTTACAAAAGAAACGTTTAACTTAAGTTATAAACACTAAGTTTTTATGTTTTTTATAAAATAATACTTAAGATAGACAAACTTAATATTTGTTTTATTAAGATTATACCAAAAGTTTTACAATTTTATTTTAACAAAACAGAGTTTCATATAATTAAGTTTACTAAATTAAAACAAATTCGTTCACCAAAATTAATTATTGTTCTCTTACAAACAAATTAATTTTTGTGTGTTTTCTTGTTAAGTTTTAATTAAATTTACTGTATCAAGTACAGCTAAAAAATATAATTGCTTATAAAAATATGAAAAAGTTTCTTTTACGTTTCTTGAAATCTTTTTGTAAGGACTGAGCACTTTTTGTGATTTCGATATGACGTCATGATCTTTATCGATCATAAATTGTTATGTATTTTTAATCTCAAAACTTTTCTTAGCATGTTTCATGAGAAAATAAAACTTCTAAATTGAAGACTTTATATATTCATGATATGATGTTAAAGTTTCAATAGTTAACAGATTGAAAAATAGTATATGGTTTGAACCTTCCACTCTTATTACGAATATTTGTGGGTGTACAGATAGGTTATTGGCTATTTTTTAAGAAGATAATTAGTAGTTTTTTGATAAAAAGCTTTAACAATAATTTGTTGTATAGGACAAACTAAAAAATACTGAACTTAAACGTATGTATAAAAGTTACAACTTACACAAAAACACTATTATTTGAGTATTTTTGACCAAAATTGTTTTATGTTTATGTAAAATCTTAATTATATAGTAAAACTTTGATTTAAAATACAATATAAAGTTATAAGCTTTTAAAAAAATCTTTGCAATAGGTGAAAGTGCAAAAAAAAAATTATTGAAAAAACGTTACTTTTTGTTTCAAACTTTACAACTGAAAGATTTAGTTATAATGGAATACAGTGTTAGACTATTTGTTAGATAAATTAAAGTATGTTTTAGTTAAGTTCTTTATTCTTAAGACTTAATGGTGAACCTATGTTAATTTTAAAATTCGTTTTAGTTTAAATATTTTACTTTGTTCACTACAAGAAAAAAAACAACATAATAAAATAAAACTTATGGCAGAGCCAATACTTTTAAACTTGTTTAATAAAATTTTGATTAACAAATACATTTTGATATAACTACAAATATATCATATAAATAGGTAAATAGTACTGTTTTTTATTTTGTTTAAGATTTTCTATTCAAACTAGTTGTTTGTTCTATATGCTAATTAACATTGCGACTTAGATTTTTGTGTAGAAAAATTATTTTTTTATTTTTAAAATTAAAAATATTTTTAAGAATATAGATAATTTTCTATGTAACTTTATAATTTTGAAACTTTATTCAAAGTAGTACACAGTTTTTAGGTTGGAAAAAAAAAATCATACTTTAGTTACAACTGAAACTTACAATCCTACTAAATTAAATGTTTTTGACTATTAGGACTTCAAAATAACATTTTGAGATAATGATTTAAGTTATGTTAGCTGTATATAAAGCTTAAAATGCCAACAAGGTTCATCAGGTCTTTAACTTATACTATAATTAATTACGTTATATATATACTATTTTTGAAAGTTTACGCTTGTTGGAACTTTTAAATGACGTCAAAATCTGCCTCTAATAACGTTTTTTAAATGTTTTTAAATGATAAAAATTTGAAATTATGTTTGATTTTACCTCCAGAAAAAAAAATAGTTTTTATGTAAATTCTAGTTAACAACTTGAACAGAGTCCAGCTAGTTAGATTAAAAGTGTAAACTTATTTCATTTGTGAAGGTATTTAATCAAAAATTTTTGCCAATGCACACTAACTAAATGAAGCTTTATGGTAAAAATATAAATGGAAGTTAAATACTTGATCAAAATTGAAAGAAAGTGTGGTAGAAAACCAGTATTGTTATATATATTGTTATGATTTACTTCGTTGATAAACATTTTTACATTTAAGTCAAACAATCTTTATGTTGACAATAAAAACCTAAAACTAATATAGTTATTTGTATAACACTATTAAAAACTAGGAAAAATATTTATTAAAATATAGTTCACTTGTAAAGTTTTTATAAAGGTCTTTTAAAATTGTTGATTAATTTTAAGAAGAAGTTTCTTTCTTGTTTAAGGTAAACCTAACTTTAAATAGAACTTAAAGGTTAGTACTTTTAAACTAGCATAGTGGTTACTATCTTAAAGTGTAAAACAAACTAAATTTATTTAACTGCTTTTTATAATAAATAAAAAAAAATTTCCCCAATTTTAAATGTTACAGATTAAATTACCTATTTTGTTGTAGATTTTTACTTTATTGAAAACATAAAACTAACTATGCTAAATAATATAAAAACAGTTTGAGGTAGACTATTTTACTAAATACAAAACTTTGTTGTTTTAAAGTTAGCCTTTACATAACTACAATAATAGTCCTTACTAAAATTAAGAACCTTGAATGCTAAATCACTTCTATAAATATATTAGGTAATGCAAAAAAAAATTAAAAAAAGTAATTTGTAATAAAAAGTCATCGGAAAATTTTTATTTTTTAGTATAAAGATTCAAAAACTAACTTTAATTTACTTAAAAATACATTACTTAAAATTTTGACAAATTAATTTTTTAGCTTTAAAAAAATAAAAGTCAAAAAACTTGGTAATTAGAAAATAATAATCATTTCTAGGCACCTAGTAAATAGAAATCCATTTATAACAAAAGTAATGACTTCACAAGTTGAATAACAAAATTACAAAAATTCTCAATTCACTGATAATAAAGTTGACTGTAAAAAAATAAAGATTTGCTTTCTGTAGTTAGATGTCAGTTACTTGCATCAAACTTTAACTAAACATCAGTTAAACATATTCATTAAATTTTTTCAAACTACTTTATTACTGTTAAAAAATTCTAAAAATAGTTAAACTATAAAGCTTGAATCAGGTCGTGACGTCATTTTAAAACTGCAGTAAACGTTTAGTATCGACTAAGTTATATAAATAAATGTTAAAATAAAACAAAAACTGATTGTTTTCATGAAGGTAATTTTTAGCTAGACATACAGCTATAAAAGTTTATATTTTAATAATTGTTAGGAGTATTCTAAGCATTGTGCAAACAAACTTAGTAATAAATTATAAAGTATTAGTTAAAAAATAATAAAACATATATTTTGAAATTAAACTTTGTTTCAAAAATGTAAACGTGTAGATATTCTTAATACCTTATTATGTAATGACTCAATGGTAATTTAATTTGAGTTTTTTTACTACTTATTAATTTAAAATAGGTTAAATAATTTTGTTATTGACAACAATTCAGTGTATTATAGGGTTTATAAATGTGTTTTTTTTTATCAATCGATGTTTATTTTCGTAATCGTACTAGTGTTTTAAATTTTTTGTTTAATTAAATATACAAAAATAAATTGATATCTTATATTTTTAATTTTATGCTCATAATAATTTCTTAACAAGTTTCCTATTCCGATCTAAAACAGCTTTTATTAAATCTTTAAACGAGTTTGTTTATATATTTTGACTTACTATGATATTTATTCTATAATAATTGCATAGCGTAAAAACACTTGTACAAAGTAATTTAAAAGGCTAACTAATTATTTTCATTAAACACTCGCATTTATAGTAAGCTTATCAAAATTTCTATGTAATCTAGCTTTATATCTTAGAATGCATAAAAAATAACTCTTTTTCAACGTCATTATTTAAACTATAGCTAAAACATATTTATTTTTAGTAATTATAAGTTCTTTCAATCATAAATTAAAGAAAAAAAAATTTCCTCTTAAGTCTCTCTACCTCTTAAGAATAAGTTTACTGAATATTTTTAAGTAATGACTTATAAACTTGAAATTAAAAAAAAACTTTTAAATAAAATTCTTTAATTAAATGTAATTTTAATAACTCATTTTAGAAAGTTAATTTTAGAAAGTTTTACAACTTTTTGATTTTAAGATTTTTTTTACTGTAAAAGAAGCACATTTTGCTAAAAACTAACGTAGCTAAACACTTTTATAGCTTTTTTTTTAATATGTATTGAAATAATATTTTAATCATTTACTTTAATTTTGAATTGTGGCGTTCTGGTTATATTTTTAGTTAAATTATATTCATTTACTTTACTAAAAAAATTAGAATTTAGTTAAAAATTTTTATATGTACTAAAATTAGGGAAATCAACCATGAAGTCTTTTCACTTTATTTTATTTTCTTTACAGAATGTTAAACGCTTTGAAACAGGTCGTGACGTCATTTTCATTTTCTTTAAAACAATTAGTACCAGAGGATTTAATAAACAAGCGTAAAATTACAACAACGCGTTTTCAACGTTGTGAAATTTTTAGCTTTTATTGTTAGAAACCTTCTAAAAAGAATGCACTTTCATGTCTTTATAAAAGGTAAAAAAAAACTTATGCTATATGAAAATAAAAGTTTGAATTTATATTTGTTTTTTTTTTGTCCACTTAATCTAAAGAATCTGCAAAACTAAACAGTTTAAAAAAAAAGACTTTTGCCCCATCCCAATTTACGGTTCAGTATATACAGTTTCGTATATATTATATTGTACATAAAGTCTATTTTTAGAATTATTTTCAATTTGAGCGTTTTTGTTAGTTTCTTTTGAATATTTTTTTTTCTTTTACCAAGTACTTATAGTTGTCAGCTTAATACTAGAGGAATTATTAGTTTTCTAATTATTGTTTTTTTGCGTCATTTGAGAACTTGTTGCAACTTTAATCAATTTCTAAACTTTTTAAGCCGTTTTTTTACTTTCAATACTATTTTTTAAAAACAATATCGAATATTTTTATCCAATAATATACGATATCACCTCTCTTTTCGAATAAAATTAATTTTTTTGCCGCTTCACTGTTTAAGGTCCTCAGACACTACTAAGTTTTGATAACTTTTGTTTAGAATTAAAATGATATATATTTTTTCAAATTTAAGTCAACATAAACTAAAACTTATAAAAAGTTTTGAGGTCAACTCCAAGTCAATTTTAAGTTTTTTTTTTATTATTTTGAATATATAAATAACCAGAAAACAAACTTTCCAGCTTTGCCGTTTAACAAACTATTTGAATTTAGTTTAAATTTCAATAAAAAATGCAGGCATTTTTATACTTATATACTAACCAAACTTTTACTTTCTACCACTGCTTATATTTTATAAATTTGCAAACGAAGTAATAAGCATTAAATTTCAGAAAAAATTATAACTACTAAAAGAATACTTTTACGTTTTTGTCGTTTTGTTTATTTAAATAGAACGATTCCCTAATGGTTTTGATAAAGTAACCTTAACGAAATACAAAAAATATGTTTTAGTTTAACTATAATTAATTGTTTGTTGAGTATTACTATATATTTAAACTTTGCATTATAGGAAACCTTTTTAGACATACTCCTTAAAAAATTAAAATATGTGTTAATTAATCAAAAAGTATACATATTTTTTTATGATTGAAATTGTTCAAAGCATAATAAAAAAATTATTTAAAAAATAGTTTTAAACGTTGAAAAAATCACTTATAACAAATCAAAAATAAAAAAATATTTTTGGTAAAACGAAAATTAGTAAACAGGATATAAACTAACTTATATACTGCATTTTAGGTCTTCAATAGTTTTTGTATAATTTGGTTAGGTATTTTTATAAAAAAAGCATGTTGTGACGTCAGTATAATTTACTAGTATATTGTAGTCATAAGAAAATATTAAATATTAATCATAAATGTAGTTACTACAGATCAATCTTTTCTGAAAATTTGTAGCTGTACAAAGCAGCTTTTATTAATCAACATTATCTTAAGGTGTTTCTATTTATTAGGTTGTTATCAACTAATAATTTTATTTATTTCTAAATACATTTTTAACTATTTTGTTTAAGTAATGGCTTCTGAGCTATTCCGTTATTGCAAATAAATTTTTCATGTAATTCTGATAAACAATGATGTTATTTACAATTATAATTTATTTAGTTTTACTTGTAGTTAGCATTTATAGTATAGCATTTATATAAGTTCGGTGTTACTGTCTAGTTTTTTATAAACTTTTATAAATACGTAATTTTAATAAATTAATACATTATCAAAATTAAATGTAAATAAAGTATTAATTTATACAATATAATTACATGTTTTCAGCTGATTCAAATAATAATAAAAATTGTGTAGAATACTTTATGTCTTACTATTTTGTTTCATTTTTTTTGTTATATCTTAATTTAATAAGCAATAGGTAAACTCAGAAATATCTATATTTTTAATTCAACTCTAAGAAAATAAATTTAAGAATGTTTAAAATTTTTTTTTTTAGAACTAATTAGTACAACATTAAACTAAATATTTATATAATAAAACATTCAGTCTAAAATATAATTTTTTTAATAGACAATAAAAAGTGTTAAATGTTAAAGTAAACCATTTAAATTATTGAAAAACTGGTTTATAATTGTAAATATATTTTTAATTTGCGTTAAGAATCTACATAACTACTAGCTTTGTTTTTTGTAAGTAAAGTGTCAAGTATATGTCTTTTCAATTACTTTTATATCTTAAAACATTACAAATAGTAAATCTTTAAGTATAAACAGGTTGAGACCAGTTGTGTAGCGTAGTAGTTTTTGTAAGGGCTGATGAAAATTTATAAGCAATTTAAAATCCCTTTACTTCATATTTTTAAAACTTATTTGTTATTATACAAAAGTTGTAACCACAAAATAATTTATAAAGAGATATGTTGTTTAAAAATAGTGACTTTATTAGTTTAATTTTATTTATACAAATTTATAACTGTCAACAATTAGCTCATAAGTATAGCATTGTAAAAATTAACAAAAATTGAAAATAAATATCAAAAAGTTAATTATATTAAAGAATGAACAATTTAAGTTCATTAGTTATTGAACAAAAATAATAATTTTTATATGTTAATCTAACCATGCTGTAAAAAAGGAATCTGCAGAAATATATAACTGACTTCACATAACAAAATAATATTCTGTTTTCTGAAAGCACTCATGCTAATTTTCTTTTGTCATCAGTTTTCTTTTGTTTTCTAAAACAGCTTGTAAATAAGAATGTGTACAACTGTCTATTTTTATAGTTATTTGTAAATTATTGTTTGTTCGTCACCTAAATATTAAAAAAAAGTATTGCAAAAAAAATACATGTAGGTTTAAATATAAATAACCTTAAAGGAATTTTATGAAAAATTTTTACTGGTGCAACATCATCATTATCACCTATTAATGAAACAATGGTTTAATCACACAAATTATGGCTTAATAAAATTCATTTTATTTCAGATAAATTCGTCCAATTTTAATTTTAGATAAAAAAAAGGATTATTGTTTTTGGATAGTTATTAAAAAAAAGTATACTGTCAGACTTATAATTAAAAAAACATGTTTATCGACTAAGTAACTCAGGTGTTGTTATTGTCCTCTATTAGTATATTTAATAACTCACAATGAAGAAAACAAATTTTGTATTTTATTTGTCCTAGAAATATAATTTTAAACAATTTTCTCATCTAAAAAAATATTACGACACTTTAATACTTTGTAAAGCGTGTGCTATAAAAGTATGTTAAACAACTTTTTTAAATGATGCTAACCTGTTAGAAACCAATCGATAGTTTATTTTTAATGTAGATCATTAGACTGTCAAATAAAGTAAAATTTATTATCGCACTGTCAAATTTGTTATAATTACTTTATATAACTATTTACAAACAGTTAAAATTCTTTAGTAGTTTGTTTATTGTTTATAATATAAAAATGAAAGAATGAAACAGTTAAACTTTTAATTTTTCAGAACTTTCATTTAACTATACCCTTAAAATACTAGTTTTATATATAATAATACAATGTTTTCAAAGTTAAAATACCTTAGTGAAGCCGAAAATTTTAACAAAATACTAAATCAGTTAAAAAGTTTCTTCCAGCAATTAAAAGATTTTTAATTTAAGTTAAATTGTAAAAACTACGTAGTTTCTGTTCGCAAGTTTACAAAATAAATTCCTTTAAAGATATTTTTAGGTATATTCCATTTTTATAAAATAGATTTTATTGAATAAGCTAGTTTTTACAGCTATAAAATTTAGGAAATAAAAAACATCAACAACTTGATATCTCATTTGTTTTTATACTTTTATGTAAATTGAGTGCTTGTTTTTATATCAAAATGACATCATAAGCTGAAATAGTCTAATAATATAAAGATTAAGTGGACTAATAGTTTTTTTATTAGACATTTACATAAATAAATTTTACCTAGTTTCTTACTTCTTAATAAAATTAATTGCTATATTTTTTATTGTTTTATAAATACTGATAATTTTATGCCTTAGGGAAAGTTTATCAATACTTTATTATGTTTAGAATGTTTTTAAACTTTTAAATAACTTCAACATTAATTTTATATAGTGTTAACTGGCTAACGCAAATATTTTAACCTTTTATATGTTTGTTGCCGTTAGATATTGAACATATTTAAGACATATAAATAAGTACAATTTTAAAACAAATTGCAACGCTTCCTAGCAAAAGTATGGAATATACTTCATATAACTTTTGTTATGTTGGTCATTTGCTTTACTCGCACAATTAAAATAAATCTGCTTTAGTTTTGAAATATTATTATCAATTATGTGTAATTTTTGATTATACTTAACTTTTAAATAATTGTATAAATTTCTGAAAAACTTTAAAAGTTTGCACGATTAGTGTAAAAATATAAAAGTATAAGTTATTTATTAAAAATTAAAAGTTAATTAACTATAAAATATACATTAAAATTAAAATAAAACTATTGTTATCTGTTTTGTATTTACAATGGTAAAGTTTCTATTTAAATTAAAACCTAGAAAGCTTACTAAAGAATAATTTTATATTTTTGCAAAAAAAAACTTACTTAGACTTAGTTTATAATTTTTTGTTATATAAAATTACTAGTTATAAAATTTAAAACTTTTAAACTTAATGATCGATATTACACAGGTTAACATGATCGATTTATATAAAGTTCATAAATGGTTAGACTTAATTTTTTTAATAAAATAATTTTAAGCACTTGATAAATTATAAAAATTACTTTTTTAGTTTGTATGAAGTAATTTAAAGTAAGAAAAAGCTTTTTACTTAACGTTATAAATATTAGTTAAAAAAAAATCTTTTTTAAAACAAATAATAAGTTCTATCTTGTGTTGATCGAAGTTCTTTATAAAAACTCTTAAACATCTTCTTTGTTTTATTTTTGTGATAGTTTTAAAACTTTTAAAGTGCTTCAAACTAAAGTTCAACAGTTACATATGATCATTCTTTAGAGAATTTTAAATAAAATATTAATAAAACTTAAAAACGTTTACTTTTAAAATATAAACTTTTTATAAACTAGATGTCATTTTTACTGTTTGTAAATAGTATTTTAAAGAAGTAAGATGTCTTAAACAGAAAACATTAAATAATAACTTTTTTTTGCTTAAATTGTCAAAATCCAGGTTTTTCCAGGTTTTTAGACAAGTTGGCAACCCTAAAAAGTTTTATTTCAAAGTCTTACTTATTGACTTTTCATAAAACAATTAGAAATATCATGAGGCGATAAATAATAAATATAACATAGATTGTTACAAACCATTTATGATCCCAAATAACATATATTTCAGGTTATAAAATGGTGAGAGGGGATTCCGATCGTCTATGATCTATGTAATTGTCAAATAAAAAAATATATGAGTTAAAATATGTAATATACTGTGAACGTAGTGTGAAGTAGGAGTCATAATTTCATGATTTTTTTCTCTATATTTTACATAAACTAAATAAACTTTTTTCGCTTAAGTTTTACCTCAGGGTCAAAAATTTATTAGCAAGCTAAAATTAGTAAAATAGAAAGATAAAAAATAAAATTTTATGACAGCCCAAAATTTTAAAATAGCCCTTTTTTCGCCCTCTACTAGTTATCGCCCACCCTTTTGCCCCTTACTAATTATCGCCCCCCGACTTACTAAAATCGCCCCCAGGGGGGACGATATCGCCCACTTTGGGAAACCATGGCCTAAACAATGTTGTAAAAACAATTTCTTTGTAAAATATTATATAGTTTCAGATATGCGAATAAATATTGATAAAGTCAAATAATAAGATGTAAGTTTAGTTTGTTACGTCACTATGTAGCGCAAATGTTTATTTTTCTAAAATTGCAGTTCTCTCAAATTGTTTTTTTTTCTGCTATTAGTTGTTCAAAGTTTATAGCTTAATAGTATTACTACAACACTAACAGTTTGAATAGAATAAATAAGATGAAAAAAAGTGAAAGCTTACATAAGTTGCTGGTCATTCAAAACTTGGCTTAACCGTTGACAAAAAGTTTTAAATGCATTTTAGACTATGATTACTTAAATAAAAACAGAATCAGCTTATAAATGAAACATTTGAACAACTGTTTAACTATCTATAAACAGTTTTTGCAAAATACAAATATAAAGTAAATAAAAAACCTTCCGTTTGTGTTACTGACTTTGAAAAATTTTTGTATAACAGTTACTAATTTTTGTATCTTATGTTATAAAAGTAAATTATCAATATGTTAGAAGATATTTTTTTAAACTGTATTGAGTTTTTTTATATAAAACTAAATAAATATTCAGGTAATATACTAGACTAAACATATCATATGCAAATTTAATATATTTTTTATATGTTTAATTACTCAATATTTTCATATTGTATCAAATAAAACAAACTTTTTAATAAAAGTTTAGTCATGCAGCTTCTTAAAATACACTTTAGACTAATAAAAAATTGTAACTTACTTAAAAAACCAAAGTTATATAAAACGTCTTTTTTATAGGTGGAAAACAATATTTATTAAACTGTAGTTAAAGTTTATAAAACACTTTCCAATTAAAAAAAATCATTTTCTAAAACATAACTTATATTATTACATTTTTAAGATCTAAGTGAGCTGAGTGGTAGCTTTTAGAAAATTAAGATCAAATAATAGATATTTAACAGTAACAAAAAACCAACCCACTTTTAAATTATATAAGTAAAACCAATAGATACTTTATAATGTAGTTTATTTACCACAAATGTTTTACCTGCCTGCTACATATCAAGCGAAAAATTTTATAAAAGTATGGATAATATCAAACTTGTAAAGAAACTATTTTGAAATATAAATATCTTTTTTAAACAAAATTGATAGTTATTAAGTTTAAATGTATGTAACTAAAATTTAGTTGAATTGCGTTTACAGATCCTAATTTTACTAATAACTACAATATTCTAACAAAAACTTTTTGAATTTTTAAAGCTACAACGGTTTAAAAAAAAATATTTTACCAAAAAATATTTGCTAGTAAATAATTTAATTGGACTCCATAAACTTTGAAACAGATTGATATGTGTCATTAGTTTGTAAAAACAATTTAACAACGACTTAAAAACAGAATTCGTGTTGCTTTAAATTACTTAAATAGATTCAACCTAACTATTTTTTTTTCAAACGTAATTAAGAACTCTTCTATTTTAAAAAAGAAACTACAGTATATAGTGTATAATAACCAACTTTATTAAAAACAACATTAAATATTAACTAAAGTTTAGCATCATACGAGATTTGTACTACATTTAGTATCCTTTTAAATGAAATATTATGTATCAATTTATATACATACGACATGAATTACTTTCTTATACGAGCTATAAACTCGTAAAAAATCACTTAGTTTTATCACTTATCACTTATAATATGATTTATACTTGAGTATGAGTAACTTAGTAAACTATGCTAAATATATATTGAAAAGTGTAATCTAAAACTTAAATTTCTTTTTCTTACGTCACGAGGCAGATCACATGCTGATGTCTTTTTAACAGAAAACTTATGCGTTTACAGCTTTGATGTTTGAATTGTTGATTTACTTGACTAAGATTTTTTAACTAATGTATAACTAAAACGAAGTTTAATTTTTATATCACGTAAACGCAAAGTATAGTATTTAAACCATAACTAATTTTAAGTATTAATTATAAAAAAACTTTATTAAAAGTATTTAATAAACGACCAGTTTAAATCGCATTATTTGAAAATTATTTGAACTAAAACATCAGTTTAACATATTTATTAAACTTTTTAAAACTACTTTAGTGCTGTTAAAAAAATCTAAAAATAGTTAAATAGTTAAACTATAAAGCTTGAATCAAGTCGTGACGTCATTTTAAAACTGCAGTAAAAGTTCAGTATCGACGAAGTTATAAAAATAAATGTAAACTTAATATAAAAATTGATTTAATGAAGGTATTTTTTAGCTGTCCATACAGATATAAAAGTTTATATTTTAGTAATAAATAGGAGTATTCTAAGCATTATGCAAGCAAACTTAGTAATAATTTATAAAATATTAGTTAAAAAGTTATAAAACATATATTTGAAATTAATTTATGTTTCAAAAATGTAGATATTCTTAAACTTTTTCATAACATAAGTAAAATATGAACTATAATTCAATCATCATAGAATAATCAGAATAAAATTTATTCGTTAAATCTTAAACATCTTTATATAATAGTAGTATTTTACTAGTTGAATAATAGTAAATATTTTTACACGGCTTAAAATTGTTATACTGCTTTTGAATACTTTATAAGTTTATATTTGCACTTATACTTATTCTTTAAGTAAGTATTTGCTAACATGTTTATTTAATATCATATATTACATTAAATTTATGTAATACTAAACTCAGCAACAGTTTGTTATATATAGATAATAACTATTTATAATTTCATGTAAGTAATTGTTGATTGTAAAAGTGGAAAACTTTTAACCATCTGGATTTCTAATTCCTTTATTTTTTTTCTACGAAATAAACAAAATAATTTAACACTAACTAAAGACTTTAAAAAAAAAGTTAAACACTTTGATAAACTTTTATTTACAAAATAAATCTTTATTTTAGTTTAACTACCAAACAAACCAAATTTTCTTATTTACAAAGATATTTAAAAAATAATCAATGTAAATAGTTTGCCATATTTGTTTTTTAATTTCTTTTTGTTTTCAATTTATTTTAAATGATTGAGTTGTAACATTCAACTACTTGAAAATGGTTAACGTTCTGTGTTGAAAGAATATAAAGATAAACATCTTTATTTAAAGTTTGTATTAAAAATATAATGTTTTACTAAGATACGGAAACTAATTCTACTAAACTGTAAATATGTTTATACTTTATATAAAAATTTAAATAATAATTAAAAAAATAATAGAACGTTATTCCTATTAAAACTACTAGAAAACTTAACAATATATTGCAAATAAAAGTAATTAAACAATTTAGTTCATTTTAAAAATTTTCAACCTATTTATTATTTATTATTACACATTGACTTAAAACTGAGTTTGTTGAGCAGATATAAAGACCAAAAGACACCATATCTAAGCAAGCTTTTTAAGCGCTTTTGTTTTGTTCAAAATTATATTTAAACAACAAAAAGTACTTCCACAAGTTACAAAATTAAAAAAAAAATTTAATAAATAAATTTTTAAGTATAGATATATATGGCTGAAAGCTAGATAATATAGATAATTAAAACTGTTTGTACAGCTGCAAATATATGATTGTAGATCACTTTCACAATTTTAAAATTCGTGTGAATATGATATTTAAGTTATTATAAATACTTGTTTGAAAAAAAAACTGACGTCATGAGCAGTTTAAAAGTTTCAAAAACATATAAATAATACTATTTTAAAGTTTAAGATTTTCAAAATTGAAAATTTTATCTAGTTTTTAACTAAAAATATTCGATACTATCAAAAATAACATACAACACAATTTCATTAAGATTATAAGATTTTAATTATTTTATAACTTAAAAAGTTTAAAAATAGAAATTTATAAATAAATCACCAACAACAGCATATATTTAACAGTTTATAAAATATTGTTTTGGAATTTTAAAATTTTCTGAGACAATTTTTTTAAATTTTTATATTTTAAACAAATTTTAAAATTAGTTTGAAGCTTTGTGTTTGAATCAAGTTCAAATTTGATAAAAAAAATTATAATATAAAATATAAATTAAGTAATGTTTTACTTTTAGAGAAATTAAAATGTACTAAATTAGTCTGCAGCTTTTTTAATACTAACTTAAACCAAGTCAAAGTAAATAAGATGTTGATAACAAGAAAAAAAAATAGAATTCTGAGATATTATCATGTAGTTACAAATTCTAGTTATTAGCTTTGGATCGGTATAATAAAATCTAATTCAGCTTTTTATTTACAAATATTGTAACATAAATAAAAAACTAATGAATAGTTATCGATTCATACATTAACACATTGTGGTTATAGTAGTTACAGTTAAAACAAGTTTTAAATGAAAGTGAAATACCTTAATAATGCTTTTCTTTAAATTTTTCTAGAACTTTTTTTTATATTAAACAGTGTTCATACTGTGTTTATTTCATTCGAATGTTTAAGGTTAAGCTGTTTAACTTAGCTGAAAATTTAAATAATGGTCCGATTGCAGTCAATATAATACTGTTAAAGAATAGGTATTTTTATTCAATAAAATAATTGTTTGATTTCTTATGGGACGTCAGTTCTCTTTGTATCAAACTATTTTAAGTATATATTTTTTATGCTTTTTATTAGTATGGTTTACATTGGTTTAAGTAAAACTGAAGCCTTGTTTTATAATAATGTACAACTAATTACATATACTAAAAAAACATAGGTAATAGTTCGAACAAAAATCAAGTTAAAATATAAAAAAATATACAGAACTAGTAATAAATTAGTATGAATAACTTCTTTCAATTTACTTGATTATAGTGTTTTATCATATTTTTATAAGGTAACACAAGGGTTTAAAGCTGTTTTACGCAGCTACAAACTAAGAATTTAATACGATAAAATATTTACTAAATGAAATTTATAAAAGTTATTTGCTGTGTGACCACTGACCAAAGTATAACTTTTAATTTTTCGTTATTGTCAGTTATCAATATTTATTGTTGTCAATCTTTGTTGTTCATTTATCAAGTTTTCAGAGAATTGTCATATCCATAAAAACTTTTACTCATTTAAGTTGATATTTATAATTTTATAATAACAAAATATACAGTATTCTTATTTTCATACACTGACATATGTTTCTGTGTATTAATGAATTATCACACTTCTACTGAGCTCTGTAAAAAATAAATATAGTAAAGGTTGAAGTAAATGTATACATGTGTTCATTAGAATAAATAATTATTTGCTATAAGTAATCCGTTAGCACACAGAAACACATGTGAGTGTAATAAAAGAAGGACTAGTGTAATTTATAATATCATGTATTCCAGTGTACTTGTTTCACTAGAATATTTTGTTAACATACATTTATATTTTAAATAGTTATTCATAAATTAGAAAGCAATATAAATTTTTTAAGTTATCTGACCGACTAAAAACGTTTAGCTTTAAAGTTTTATCTTTAACTTGTATAACTTTAAACATAGTTCGTTAACATAATAAGTTGTATATAAAACCAATATAGCTTTTTTCGGCACTTTAGTTTCAATTAGTTAACTAATAGTTTTCGACTAACTCGTCTTTACATTGTATAGCAGTCGGATTGTATAACATATATTGTAATTAAGGAGTATATTTTATGTTATAGTAAATAAACATTAATATCTGCTTTGTCTTAAATTTTTTCAGGAATACTTATTACTTTTTAAAGAACTCCGTAGAGCTTTGCTAACATTTAAAGCACATAGAAACGTATCTTAGTTACTTAAAGATGAATACTTACCAATGTAATATAAGAATACAATCTTACAAACCTTGTAAATCTAGTAAAATATGCCTGCTATATAAATAAGACAAATACGTATTTAAAACAGGATGTAGCAGTCACGGAAATATTTTGCTGTACTTACAGCTTATAAACTTAAATATTATAATTTTAATCAAAAGTAACTTTTTTTGTACTATAAAATTATCAAACTTAGTTTATAAGTTTAACAAACTACTGTACTTATATTTCTATATCGCATTAAGAAAAAATAAAATTTAAAACAAACACACTCAAATATTTAGTTATTTAAAAACCTTATTTGTATTTTTCTTATATAAAAGCTTTAGGTAAATAGTATCTAGAATTTTAGATTTTAAAACATTCTAGCTTGGCTTATTTTAATATTATAATTTTAAAACTTAGATATAGTTTTTTAACTCTTAGTGAACCCTAATATATGCACATGATTACCTTACACACTGATAAAACTTAACAGTTAAAAAAAATTAAAAAAAACTTCTAGAAAGTTTATAACTATCTCAATTCTTTCTTAATATACTTCATAAATACGCTAATCTTCTGAGTCATAAACTTTTAATTTTTCTGACGTCATTTGAAAATGGAAATTGTTATCGGTTCAAAAAAGCGTATAAAATCTAAAATGAACATGTAAAGATGTACAGAAGTTTACGTCAAAATTTGCAGCTGTACTTACAGCTTTTATTTTATTGTTAAACAAATGTTTAAACAAAATATTATTCTAGTTAGTTTAATAAATAAAACAATTAAATTTTGTCGTGTATTTGTACGCGTAATATAAAAATGTTAATTTAAAGACACAATAAAAAACTTTAAATAATATAGAAATAATTAAAAATACTAACACAAAAGAGTCACTCTGCATTTGTAGAAATAAAAAACGGTTTAACCACAAACGTAGTTTATAAAGCTACGGTTACTAAAAAAATAAAAGAAATAAAGCAATACATAGGAAGCACTGGTAACCTTTTAAAACAAGGTGGTACGGCCATATTAGAGATTTGAAAGTTTTTAAGGAAAAGGGCACCGAACTTTCGAAATATACTTGAAATTAGAAATCAATATAACAGATAATAAGATTACTTGGAACATTTTACATCAAATTAGAGAATTAAGAAATTTGCAGAGAATCTGCATGAATTGTACCTATGAGAAAATGAAAAAAGCGAAAGCTTACGGGAGACTTCATTGATTAAAACTAACGACTTATTATATTTATATGTTAATTTCAAAACTTAAAAAAATTAATAAACGTATCACTATTTTAACTCGTAAGCAAATTTTATAACCAACAAAAGTAACCAATTTCAAAGTTCAAAGTTAATATTCTTATTAAATTTTATAAGCCTGATTTATAAAATACGTCAAAAAACAATAGTTTAATTGTTTTTAGTAAAAGCAGTTAGTTCTAAAGTTGCAATAATTGCTTTTTCGTTGCTCACAAGTTTTAAAGGCTTGCTAATTTAAAAAATACCTATTTATTTAAGTATAAAGTTAAAATATACTTTAGTTGCTTAAACATTCTAACCTTTTCATAAACTTACCTTGTGATATTATGATTTTTCTAAACTTATATCTTTTAGCGTTAAGTGTTATTTTGTAATTTTTTCTATTTCTTTTTACAATTAATGGCAATTTTTTTATTAATTTTGCATTATGTCTTCCTACATATTTATATATAGGTTTTATTCAGTTGTTGATCTCGTTTGATATAATTAAAAGAAAGAAACCTTGTTTAAAAATAAAATAATATTGAAAAAAATAAATATAAAAATAAAAATATTTGAGTTTAACATTCTCTTTGTCATTAAGTCTTTAATTATGATGTATGAAATAAAAGTTAACACTTTAAACTTACTACAAGTTTAAGACCTAAGTAAGCTTGTATAAAGAATTACATAAATAAAACATTAAATCTTTTAAACTGTATTAAAATAACCATGTCATCTTTTAAAATAAGTATAAATTTTCTAACCATATATTTTGTAAATGACTATGATAAGTGTTAACTAGATTTTTATTAAAATGTAATTTTAAGATCAATAAAAAGATGATATGCACTTTTTTTTTAAGCCATTACTACCACATTAGAACCATAGTCAACAATGGGCAGCACATCGTATCCTCCTAAAGATTTTGATATTTTACCATCATGTACGTTCGAATTTTTTTGTTGCCCTCTCTACACGCGTAACTCTAAAAATTAAACAAAATGATTAATAGCAAAAAAAAACAGTGAAGTGATAAAAATTCAAAAACTAGCATTTTATTCTTTTATCATTTAAAAATAAGCATGAGTATAAGTATTAACTGTAGAGCATTACCTATTCTCATAATATTTACAGAAGTATAAGAACAAAAAGTAAAAATAATTATTACTTTATTTTAAATGACACTCCGTGCTAAAGTGTCACTCTGAGCTAAATTGACGCTGTGCTTAAGTGTCATTGCGTGCTAAAGTGTCACCCCTAGCTAAAGTGACGCTGTGCTTTTCTGAAACCTACCCTGAATATAAGCATTTACTTTAGAACATAACCTATTCTAATAAGATCGAAAGATCTATGTGCTTATAAGTACAATAGGTATTAGTAGTTACTATTTTCATACACTATTTTTATACATAAATTATTCATTTACTAAAAGTAGTATTTACACTAATATATACCAGATACATGTATGAATATAAAAAGAAATAAGTCACTCTTATAAATGTTTTAATAACAATAACTGTTTTATTGTTTTGTTGTAACACTGGCTGCTTTTTACAGCTACAAACTACGATCTATTCAAGAGGTAACTAAAAATTTTAAGTTATTAGTTTATAACATTGTAAAACTTACTAAATGTTTACTGAAATATCCAATCGACGTCACAAAATGGTGTAAATTTAACATTTTTAAGTGTGAACTGAAGTTATTATTAGCTTAAAAAGAAATTTTAGGGAAAAAATTGACTTGATTTTTAATTTTTTTCTGAAATATTCTATGCATAATCAATAGAAAATTACGTTGCAAAGTTACAAATATAGTTTGAAGTAAATTATTTCTAAACCGTAGTTGTAACAAATCATAGATATTTTAACGTCCACTAATAGTTAATACTAAATGTTTGAAATTCAATGCTAGTTTGTACAACTGATTGTATGTTTTTATTTTTGCTTAATTTACTTTCTACTAAGTAAGAAGATAAATCTATAGAGTCAACTCTTCTGCAAACTGCTATTTTCTCGTTTTTGTATGTACAATAACATTTTTTTTTAAATTTTCCTGTTAAAGAATAATTTTCAAAAATCAATAAAATTTCTTAAACAATATAAAATCTTATTATTAAATTTTATATCTAAAATACAATATATTACTAACAACTAAAAATTGATTTAAAACACATTGCAATTAAATAAATATTATTATCTACTAATAATTATATAAAAATTACTATTTTGTTTTACTTTTTTATTGTTTAAACTACTCAGTTACGGTAAGTAGTTATGATGACTGTTACAAATGTTCAATTAAATGTTTTATTGTTTTGTTGTAACACTGGCTGCTTTTTACAGCTACAAACTACGATCAATTATTCTAATATTGTAAATTTTTAAGTTATTAGTTTTTAACATTGTAAAATTTACTTAATATTTACTGAAACGTTTAATCGAAGTCACGACATAAGTCAATTTTAATTTATAAATATATTGAAACATTTTTTAACTATAAGAATAATGGCGCTCATTTTTATCTTCAAGTTATTTATATACCTGTTAATGAAAAATTAGTTTTAACACTTTGTTACATTCTGAAAAGATATAAACAAATACAATAAGTAGCTCCTAAATAACCTTGATAAATATTGCTTGATCTTGTCTTAGTACTTTAGTTTTAGTAAAAAAAAAACTCATATATTTTAACAAATATTTAATATATTTATATTTTATCGAAATTTTACTAAATTAAGTATTCAAATTTAGTATCAAACATAAAATAAGATTAAGCAAACATATAGCAAAAACTTGATTTCAAAAGATTATTATGATTATAAAAATATAAATGATCTTATAAATTTATCCTCTATATACATATATACATATATATATATATATATATAGAGTTAAGTTATTTAACTTAATAAATTAAATTTTTCACACTGAGCCCACCTTGAGGGCTTTATTAATAAAAAAGTTTATTTAAAGATGCAAAACTCAAAGGACTCGAGTTTCGTGACTATTAACTCACCAGCTTCAAAACAAGTTTAAAATAAAGCACAAAACAAAATCACTAATGAAAGTAAAAAATTTTTTGCATAAATAGATTATGACGTAATTTTGAAATTATCAATTTTTGATAGTTTCAAAATTACTTCATAATCTATTTATTCAAAAAGTTAGTGATCTTTAAATAAACCTTTATATGTATATATATATATAGAATTTATATAGTTTATAGAATTTGTAAACTTTTTTAGGAATAAAAATCATTTTCTAAATTTACATGCTATAGTTTCGATAATTTAATTATGTTTCTAAATATTTTTTTATTTTTGAACTCCAACCAAGTATCACAAATAATACTTTGTTAATTTGTTAAAAATTTAAATGTTTTTTATTGTTAAAAATTGGTTAAAACTGGTTAAAATGTAAGAATCAAAAGTTATTCAACCACCTTTAAATTGATTAACTGTTTTGATACTAGTGTTGGTAATCAATTTCTTAGTTATTATTTGAATAAAAATACCAAAAATAAAAACAGCTAATAAAAAGAAAAATATTTTTGTATAAACTTACTTGTAAATAATTTGTTTAAAAATAGTATTTATTCTATAATTAAATTATTATAATAGTTAACAATAGTAATAAACTTCATTTAAAACGGTTTAAAATGTATAAAAATGCTGTGTATAACCATGTTAAAACCTAATTATAATTTAAAGAAGACGTTGCTTTTAATTAAAAGTAATAATTTTATATTCTTTTGAAATAACTAGCATTATTTTATATATAAAGAATTATGTTATTACTAAGAAATTTTTAACCAATTAACAATTGTTTTAAACTTCTATCAAAAGTCTTGATTTTGCTGTTTATTATATTTAGTTATACACTATTTTAGATATGTTACTAGTTTATTTTATCTATACTAACATAAGTATTATACTAAGCTAATTTTAAAGTTGATAAAAATTTATAAGCATAACGTGCTTTGTTTAAAAGGCGGTTATTTTTATGACTAGTAAAACAGTTTCTAAACTTTACTGTCTCCTAATTAAAATAATTTAATATTTTTCAAACTGCTTTACACAGCTGCAAAATAAATGACAAATTCCAACCCATGTTTCAACTAACAACTTATTTAAATATGGTTGTTTGAACTGTGCTTTTATGGTTGTTTTTTTAGAAATTAACAGTATCTATTTTAAACATAGAATAAATAAATATTCAAGTTTAAATTTGTTCTACTTTGACTAATACACCTAAATAAGCTTAAAAGAAAATAATAAGTTAAAAATTAAAATACGTCTTTAACAAAAAATATAAATGAATAACAAAAACTATTTTGTAACTAATTAAGTTTCTACAAAAATGACATAATAAATGATGCTTATTTTAAAAGGCTTAAAAACCTTACAATAATTTTAGCTAACATATTTGAAAAAACACTAAATTTGTGATTCATTAAATTTTTTTTTTACTGTCAAGAGATTACAAACAGATAGAAAAAAAAATTGAACAATACATATATACGCTGTAAGTACAGCTACAAACTTACAAATACGAAGCTTGCTTAAATTTACTTTATCTTTTTTTTTGTTAACTATTTTATTAATAAAATAATTATTAACATTACAAAATGACATCTTAACTTTAAAAAGCTTCTATTTTGAAAGTTTACAAAAAGTTAGTAAATAGAGTTTTTATAAACTTACAAGTAACTGTTCACATACTTTTTTAACTTTGTTTGTTTTATTTATAGCAATTTTTAATGTTACCATATGTAGATATTAAACTAAGTTTAAAACACGTTAAAAGTAGTACAATGATAGTTAAAATACTTATAATAACTAAAACTATACAAATTTTAAAAGGTTTTAAACTGTTTTACAGTTATATTTCAACAAGTTTTGTTTCTTTTTTAAAGAAGCGTACATGCAGATCCATTAATAAAATTTTGATGATAAAGTTTATAACTTACAGAGAAAATAAATACTAAGAACAACTTTTATAAACTGTTATCATAATTTAATCAGTTTTCTGACCAAGATTTATTTAACTTTTAATGAATTTGTTGTAAATCAGAAACATCAAAGTTCGACTTGTAAAACGGTAAGATACACCTTTAGTGCAACAATTTAAAATTAGCTTTTAATGAATTATAAATTTATTGTTGTAATACTTAAAGTAATTTTTATTATAAGTTGTTTTATAAGCTTTTGTCGCTAAAAAAATATATTATGATATACTTAATGTGAATTAAAGTTTAAATTACTTTAAATTTTTTTTATTAAACTAAAACGCATACCACTTAAAGTAGGTTATGACGTCGTCTTAAAACTCTCACAACTGCTAAGTCGATAAAATACTTTATTATTAATGAGAAAATTCGAACTTTGGAATTCAGTGTCAACAAAGTGTTTTTAGCTTTGTAGTTAGTCTGTATAAATGATAAATTTATTTAAAATAGAGTCTTCGTGATGTACTCAATCTATTTATAGATTAGAACTTGTTATTTTATATCTTATTGCTAATAACAGATTTAACACAATTCTTAAGTTACTTAGTCATATTGTTTTTTGTGATTTGTTGTTTGGCGTTATAATGATTAAAAACTAAAAATACAAATGATTAAAAAATTAATCAAAAACAAACAAAAAAAAATATTGACCAAGATTAACAGTTAGGGATAAAATTATTAAAATAAATTAAATAAATTAGAGAAAAACATAAAAAAACTTAAAAATAATAAAAAAAAGGTCGATTAAAAGTGTCTTTGTGCAAAATTGACCCCTCGTGTAAATTAGATACCGTGCACAAGTTTTTTTGTGTAAAAGTTTCCATTTGTTTATTTTCAAAACAAACTCAACTATTTTTCGAATAACTTAGCTTTAATTAAATTGCATAATCTTTTATTTTTTTCATCTCCATGTTTATCAAATACTACTTTAATAAAAATTTTATTTACAAATTTAGATATCTTGTTTTACTTTTTTACAGCTTAAAATATATTTTAGTTTCTAATTTGGCCACTAAGTAATTAATTTTTTAGAGGTTTGTTTTAAAACGTATTTGTTTTTTTAATTTTTCATTTTTTAGCTTATATAATTTTGTTAAGCCATGATTATTAGTAAAAAACTTTGCAAATTCGCTATTCGGTCCGTTGATAATTTTGCCAGTCTTAATTGTAAGAAGGTTTAGTTTATTCAGTTTTTATAAAAATTTAGATTTAAAAACTTATAACAAATTTGAAACAAATTGTTTACGATATGGTTTGTTTTTTTAAAGTAAATCGAAAATTTTCAAAATTTTACTTTGATTATTTTCAGTTTTTTGGTAGTTGAAAAAACTGTATAATAACCTAACAGAAAATTTAGTGTGTGATTTAATATATGCCTTGTATGTAAAAAACATAAAATAGGTAGATTGTTCAATGAAAAAAAATATATTGTTTTAATCTAATTATTTTATTTTACGGTCAGTTATTTTTTAAAATAAAACTAAATTATTAAAAACTTAGAATTAAATTAAGTTTGGTTTAAAATTAACTGAAATATACTAATACTATATCTTTGTAAATGACAGTGATGAAAACAAAAAAAGTTTCAAACTTAAATTTGTAACGATAACTTAATTAAAAAGTATTAGTTTATTTAAATTAGTGCCTTTTTGATTCTACTTATAAATAACTACACATTTATATATAGCTATAGTTAACTTTATTTTATTAATGTACTACTTTAAGAATGAATTATTAAACTTCAACAATACTTTAAAATAATGACTTTTTTTATAGTTTTTTGTAAAACTATAAGTTAGTTTTTTGTTTTATAGTGTAAAACAGTATTTAGATATTCTTTTGCAATAAAATAGTTTGTTTAAAACTAAAACTGACATGCCTGTGACAAATCAAGGCTTATTTGGTTTAAACTGACTGCTTTAAATATACCTATCCTTTATTATGATAATTACGATGTAAGCTGTAAAAACAGCTAAAAATTTTCAGCTTGGCCATCTGATAAATGATATATGTTTAACAATAATTTTAAGTTTTTCTTAGTACTAAATGTTTGTCAAAATTTGAAAATAACGTCACAATCTGCTTAAAAGTGTTAAAATATGGCGATTTTATACTAATCATCTTTAAAAAATTATCATAATTTTAATCGTATCTTATAAATTGTTTCCCAAGTTTACTTAGTCATATTGAAAAACTTAACTTTGGTCAGAAGTAAAAAGTAGTTAAGTAGTAAAACTATAAGTCTGACGAATAACTTTTGTGTGGTATTTAAAAACAAATTGCATTTTTCCGCTAAAGATTTTAAATCTAAGTTATTTCATGTAATCAGTTACTATGAATATTATATTATAATTTAACAATTTATTTTCTAGTGTTGCAAATAGAAGTTAACACTTTTTAAGCACCTATAAATAAGCATAATTTTTAATAAATTTAAAACAATCAAAATATTATAATAAAATTTCAATTTTTAATTAAAAAAAAGTAGATTAATATTATTTTTTTTTAATACAAGTTTTGTAAGTATAACTTTTTTTTTAATACATTTAAAATGATGTAACCACAATTAGTCTAAATATTTGTGTAATAGTAAGTATTTTTTAAGTATGTTAATTTTTAATAAGCGTTAAGAACTTAATGAAGTAAGTAAAAGTTTTAAACTTTGTTAGACAAAAAGGTTTTAAAAAGTTATTGCCATGAGATTTCATAAACTAAGTGACTGCTACTTTGTTAACAAAACTTCTATAAACTTAATTAAGTTTTTTTTTGCTAGTTAATTGCGAAATTTTCATACTGAGGTCAACAACTGGCTTCGTAATTAAAATTTGTGAGTGTGAAAAATTGTTACTAGAATATATATTTAGAATGTTTTACGGTTCTCTCGAATTTTTTAACTAGCTTGTATGCTTCATGTATACAATTACTTTAAATACACCAGACTACATGTTTCATACTATTATTTCACACTAAATATATATTATTAATTTACTAATTATATGTTTTGATATCTTTAAAACAAACAAAAGTATTTTAATTTCTAGGAAAGATTTAATATATATTTTTTATTGTTAAATAAACATATGCTAGGCTTTTTAATGCAAATTCAGGAGTCGTCAGTGCTTTTATTAAAAGATCTAGAAAGAAATATAAAAGTTATGGAAAACAGTGCTTAAACAACTACAAAATACAGTTTAGTAATTGAAAATCAAAAACTTCATTAAAATCTAGCTAAAAACATTTTAGTAATAAGGTTGAAAATATGCTAACGTTTAGATTTTGATTAAGTTTAAAAATAAATACAGTTATAAAAAAAAAGAGAAAATAAAAATAATGAGAACCTAGATGTAGGCATCCTTTTATCTTTTTGGGGGTTTTCTAAATAAACTTTGTTAAAACAAAATTGTGATTATTAGTAGTAAAAAGAGCTTAAGGTTAAAATACTTTCTAATGTAGTTAATTTAAATTATGTAGTAGTTATCAAAAAATTATAAAAATATGTGCTTGCAATGACTGTAAAACATTGAAACTGTGGTTGAATTTTATAAAAAACTTTAGTTTGTCAAAATTAGTAACTAAATAAAATAATTTTAAAAGCTTACATTAAACCAATATTTCGGACATCTTGAGGCTTAATTTTTAGAGAAACATATGCTTATCATGAAAAAGAAAATTTAAAATGTTGCTTTAATTTTACAAAGAGTATTAGTTTGCTGAATGTTTTTTTTTAATTTTCTTTTTATACTTTACATAGTAAGTTTATTTTTAAATGAAATGAAGAAGTTAATTGAGCATCACAACCTAGTTTAAGCTGTTTTTTGTTTTGTACGTTACATAGTTTAAAAAATATTTTTGAACAGTTTTGATAAAAACTCTAGGCTTATAATACTACTCTTCAAAATAATTGATCTAAAATATTGAGTTTTTTAATTTTACATTTTTTCAGGTTTAGAGTGCTCACATTGTAATTATAGAAATAAATAAAAAATACAACATTAAACACTTTGTTTATGTTAGAATAAGTAGTTCAAGAAAGTTTAACACAGTTCATTAGTATTAAAAACCTGAAAACATAAGTGACGTAAGGAAAGAGTAACGTGAAAGTTAGAAAGAAAAAATTCGAAATATATATAAACTTATATCTGTTTTATAACATTTGTTATATTATATTAGAGCTTAAACCATCGCAAATGCTGAAACATTTGAACATACGATAATTTTAATAAAATAAAAAAAATGAATATATTTGCTGACTATTTTGTTTTTCATTATTGTAAAACATAATAATTTGAAATACTGCTTTTTGAAAAGCTTAAACCAGCTCATTTGTTTAAATCGTTTAAGTTTGACTGATTTATTAACTTTATAGTGCTCAACGTTTCATCGTTTTCTTTTTTTATATGTTGTTTTTTTAACAGTCATAAAGTTGTTACTTCTTGACTAAAATTATTTTTTTCAGAATTATAAATTTGATGCTTTATTTTTAAAGTTAAAATTCTGATTAAGACACATCGATTTAGTTTTGACAAAAGAGCATATTTAAAAACTAAAAATATTAAAATAATTTTGTTGTTGTGTTGCTAAATTTTATGAAGTGTTTGACTCTCTCGCTTCGATTCATGTTTTAGAAAATGAATGATTATATGAATGAGCAAACTCGTTTGATGATTATTTGAACAAGCAAACGCTTTGTTTACGTAGACGCATAATTTACTAGACTGAATTGTTAAGTAATTTAAATACTCATTAGCACACATGGTAACAAGTTGCAAATTAAATATATCAATATAAAAAAATCCCCGACAATGAGATTTTTAATCTTAAATGTAAATAAACTTTTAATAATAGTTATAATAATTAGTTTTTAATCTTATGATAGGTATTCTTATTCTGAAGATATCAAAATTAATTTACGCTAAAATCTTTTTAAATTCATCATTTAAATCTGTAATTTATTTTTAGCCACAAATTAATGCTTTATAGTTTTTTTTATAATAATTTCAGCCTTTAATTTACAACTCTCATTTGTGGACAAAGCATGCATAAAAAAAACTTATTTTTGTATACTGTAAGTAAGACATTAAAATATTTCTCTAAAAATGTTGTTTCTAATTTTATTGACTAATAAAGATATTAAAACATTTAAGTCTAGTTTACCTTAAAGACATATGTATTTAACTTAATTAAAAATTTATACCAAACATAATGATAGTTAATAAAAAATATTTTTGAATAAAAAGTTAAACTACAAAAAAATTACTTCATATTAAAATTTTTTCTATTCTTTTTTTAAAACTTTAAGAGTCAAAAATAATTTAAGAAGAACTTAATTTTTTGTTAATGAAATAAATAATAAGGTAGTATGTAAAAATGTTATTATAAACTGTTTCAGATTTACAATCAAGGTGTTGAAATTGTTTTAGTACATTGTAAATTAAAACATAAGTCATTTAAACATTTTAGTAAGTTATTAACAACAAAAGTAATAAAGATTAGCTTATGTAATTTCATCTAATGTAAAATATGAGAAAAAAGAATTAGCTTTATTTTGTTACTTAAGCTTTCTGGTTACTATAGCAATTTAACAGCTGTAATTAGTTGTTTTCAAATTTTACCATACCTGCTCATTAGTTAGAAATATAAATTGGATGACTTATAAGGAATTAATTTACTGGCAAATTGAATAAATTTGGCTAATCTTTAAAAGTTAAACTGCTGTTGTCATTCAAATTGCGAAAAAGTTTTTTAATAAACTAACAGAAGGACTAAAACTTCATGTAACTTTATTAGCTTCATAATAAGTGGGCTTAAAACTGGTTGTTGATCATAATTAATGGTTCAAAATAATTATGATCTAAGTACTTTATATTGATTTTACACGTTACAAAAATTAAATTTTGTTTTAACTATGTAGTAATATTTATAGTTTCAAGCCAATCAGAAACAAAGTTCAAATTTTAAACCTGTAGACGCGTAAGTTATGTGATTAAAAACAACATTCATCATGTGATCTGTCTCATGACCTAGAAAAAAGAATACTTAAGTTTTCTATTTTACTTTGCTATATATTCGTAGCAGAACTTTAAGAAGTTACGCATACTCATACATTAGTGATGTTGTCTTAACTTTTAACGACTTTTAAGCTCGTATATCAAGTAGTTTATGTTTATTTTACGATTAAAATTGGTACATTATTTTTCCCTCTAAAGATATTATTCAAATGTAGTATAAATTTTGTATTATGCTAAATAATAGTAAATTTTTAATACTATTTTGTTAAAATGCGTTTGTTATTTACTAAACACATAAGTTTGTTTTAAAATAGAAGAGTTCTATTTTACGTTTAAAAAAAGATTTTTTGTTTGATTTGATATATTTTTGTACTTTAAATCTATACAATTTGTATTAAAAATTAATTATTTTGATGTTCTTACAAGTATATAAGATATTTCGATCTGTTTTAAAAAATATATTATGTCTGAATGAACTAAACACTTACAAAAATTTGTTCTTACAGGATTTTTGAAAACGTTAAAGTTTGAAAAATAAATACATTTTTTTAATGTATTAAATCAAATATTATTGGTTAAATCAGGTTTTGTTAATTAAATTCAATTAGTTTTAATGATACAAATTTATATTTAATCATTATCAATTGTGTTTAAAAAAGATATGCAAATTTCAAAACAGTTTTCTTACAAGTTTGACATTATTAATGATTTAATAAAATTTTACCCTTAATATAAAGCTGACATGTAAACCTCTGTACTAAATAAACTACATTATAAAGTAGCAATTGGTTTTCACTTGTATGACGTCAAAACTTAGTTCTTTTTTAATACTGTTTAATTTTTCTACTTCATTTTTGATCTTAAATTTTAAAAAAATACAGCTCAGCTGACTTAGATCTAAAAAATACATCATTAAAAGTCAATGTAATTTATGTTATAAAAACTAAATTCTTTTAATAAGAAATTATTTGTTGAACTTTAAGTGTAGTTTAAAATAGTGAACTGCTTAAAAAAAAATTAAAAATATTTGTTTTCAAAATAAGTGATTAAAGTAACGTAAATTAAATATTAAATTTGCTGCTCGCAATTAGTTTAGACATTGTAAACACCATTCTGACGTGACACATGATTTTTACTTATTAAACTTGTACAATGCAATTATTTATCGGTGGAGTACTATTAAGACTTTCAGACAGTTCGTAATATTTATTTGAAGAGCTAAAACCAGCTCAATAGTATTAAAAATAGTTTTTTTTTTAATTCTTTAAAATAATTATTAAAGATTATAAAATATCAATTTCTAACTGTTTAACATTTTTCGAAAAGTATAAAAATTTCATAATTTATATATTACTTTTTAACAAACAAGTTATAAACAAGTTCCTTGCGTTTTGTTAAAAATTGATTCTATTTCTTTTTATTTATAATCAACAGCTTTACGTTATTAATAAGGCTATTTTGTAAAAACCTTTTGACAGTTTTTAATTTAGAACAAAAAGATAGTATATTACTAGTATGTAAATTAATTTCATTTATACTTTTAAATGTATTTAAATGAAATTACATAACTTTTTTTTGAAAGACTATTTTGATATAAGTTTCTAAGTTAAGTAGCAAGTTAAATAGTAATTAGTTTTATAAATCTCAAATACTAGCTTTACTTAATGCATTAATTAAAATACTTGTACAAATTGTAATAGGATTTGCTGCATTTTATGAGATAAAAATTCAAACTTTATCATTTAAAAATTTCTTATAAGTTTATAGCGTGTTAATTTTTTGTAATTATTTTTCAGATTTTAATAAACCTTGTCAACTTTCTTTTGATATGAAAAAAGGTTGTTAAACATTTTGAAGTATGATCTTATTTTTTATTTATCAATAATACGAACAAAATTGTTGTTTTTATTTTTGTACTCTATTACTCCTGATTTAAGATATTTAAAATAAGTATCTATATCAAACATAAATTATGATTTAAATAAAAAGCCTTCTGAACTAGTAACCTCAATAACATTAAAGTAACTTTTGTTTTTCACCAATGCATTGTTTGCTTATCAAGGTATAAAAAAATTGTTATATTTTGCTTTAATTATTTGAGTAAGTCATCATCTTTTTATAACCTAAAGCAATGTTTAAGAAACTGAATTTCTAAACAATTATTAAAGGTTATTTTGTTTGATACGATAAGAAAATATTTCTTTATCGAAACATATAAAAAAAAAATTTGTGTTTGCTTATAGGATGTTTCTACTAGTATATTAACTTGATCTTTTATTTTTTTTATATGTTATAACTGCATACAATTTTATAAAAACATATTTTAAATTAATAATAGTTTACTTTTAAAACATAAAATATGAAAATTAATAACTGGTATATAAGATTGGTTCAATGTCTATAAAACAAACGGTAATATTTTTATTCACTCTATATTTGTTTTATGCTATATTTTTAGAAACTTGAACAGGTAATCAAGTTTTTCCATCAAAAAGTGTTTTTGTTCTTTTTTTATGTAATCATAGTATAAAATGCATTTAAAACGTTTTGTCAACGTTTAAGCTAAGTTGGTAATAACAAGCAACTTATGTAAGCTTTTACTTTTTTATCTAATAGATTGTATTCAAACTTGTTAGTGTTGTATTTATACTATTAAGCTATTAACTTTGAACAACACAAACAACAGAAAAAAGAAACAGAGTTTGAGAGAACTTCAAGTTTGAGAAATAGATACATTTGCGCTGCTTTGTGACGTAACAAAAAAAAAATGTATTTTATTACTTTATTTCTATAACATTTAGTCGCTTATCTTAAACTACTCACTGCCTACAATAAACTTTCATTCGCGATATTATTTGGGCGAACATATTGTTCGTAGTTATTTGAGTGTTATTATTATGTAAAAATATAAATAGCTTAAATTAGTTGACGAAAAAACCTTAATTTTAACATGGTATTTTTAAATGACGTGTTCTGTAAAAGCTCATTGTTTAAATACGAAATCTCTGTACACTTTATTCTAACGTCTATTATAAACAAAAATAAGTACATTTATGTTAAAAAGTGTATTACTTCAAACGTTTAGAATTTTTTTTTATTTTTATTATCTATGTTTATAAAACTTTGAAACTTGTATGTATATTATTTATCATAACATCCTTTTACTATTTTAATTTTATAATTACTCTTTTATACTTAATTATACCAAATAATTATCTGAACTGTATTGTTTTAATTTTAATCTAATTTATTATGTCAAATCTAGTATCAAGTTTAATTTCATGTTAATATTAAACTTTATTACTTAGTTAAACACAACAGTAGTTGAATACTGTGTTTTGAAAAATTTATTACTTCAAGAAAAGTCCAATGTATTTGTTAATATTTTTTGTTAAAAATTATATCATTTACTCTTACATTAGGTTAACAAAAGTTTTTTTTTTCAAGTTAAAGAAAACGTTGTTTTTATAATTGTACTAGTTTATAGTACCTTGTAATAAACACTTAAATTTTTATTTTTCAGCGAAATTATAACTAAAAGGATAGTGTTAAATTAAACCATTTTTTAAATTTTAATTTTTTATTCATATTGTTTCCCAATAAAAATATAGACATTAATATGTTTGAATTGTATGTCTTTAGTTATAAATTATGTAAAATATCCATGCATAAAACTAGTGTTTACGGCGCAAAAAAAAAAGAGTTATAATTTAAATGTATTCAAATTTAAAGGTATATTAATAAGTTTAAAAATCATTTAACAAAACATATGAAAATAACTTAATTAAATGAATATGCTGCAATAAGTTTAAACTCTTTTCATACTATCTGGATTATAAAGACATTAAATATGATGGAAAAAAAACTTACAGTTTAATCTTGACAGCAGTATTTTTAATAATGCTTTACATTGTACTAACAAAAAATTAATCAAAGCAATGTTTTTAGTAATTTCAGAATAGTACTAATAGCTTGTCTCTTTAATAGCAAATGCTAATAATTTCTTAAAAATAATTTCCTTATTAGCTGCGTTCAAACTAAAATGGAAGAACAAACTGAAATTAAAAATAATTTTATAAGTTTTTGGTTTGTTTTTCAGCTTTAAGTTATAATACTTTTATTTAGATGTTTTATCATTAAACGTATTTTAAGAACTTAAACCCGCTTATGATGCAAATTAAAAACAAACATAATTTTATTTTTCGAAATTAGATCATAAGTAAAAAATGTAAGTATTTTGAAATTTAAAAAAGAATAGAATAACTAACAAACAACAGTTTTTTCTGAATACTTCTTTTTCGCTTTGCTTTTATCAAACTTGCATTTTGCACTTGAACATCAAATTAGAACTAAAAATAGTTTGTTTACTTAAATATTATTAATGAAAATTTTTAATAATTTGTCATAAATAAATACATACTGTACATATTTTACATTTTCTAGTAATTTTAGTTTCAACTTTTAATTTTATAAATATTAGTAAAATACGTATGTTGCAGCGAAAAAAATGAATGAAGTAGTTGAATAGTAATTTATAAACTTAATTAACTTGCTGAAAACAAATAACAAAAATGCGCTATAAAGAGTAAATTTAAATTTAAAATCAAAAAAAAATATCTTTTGGCAAAAATGAAACGTTAGAATAATTTAACACTTGAATGTGAATTTCATTAAGACGTAATATTTGGTTATTTTAGAAATTTTAGCACCTTAAACAGCCTTTGTTTTCATCGAGGCATTTTTTAAACTTTAAAAAATGTTGAAAATATTTAAAGAGCTTAAGCAAGCTTTTAGTAATACTTTGTGTATAGTTAAAAATAAGCTTGATATATAATTTATAAAACATTTTGCTACCTAGTATTTTGCAAGTTAAAAGGTTTAAAAAACCTAATTTTAACATATTTCATTTTGTTATTACTATTAGTTAAACATACTGTTAGTTATTAATTTAAATTTCAAGTATGAAGTCGGAATTAATGTTATTCCCAAACTCTTTAGTCAAGTTTTTTTTTTTGTTATTTAAAAATAATTTAATTTATACAAAACTTAAAGCTCCAGTATGCTTCACACTAGTTAAAAAAATATTTTCAAGCTTCGCTTAACAACTTATGTAAATAAAATGTTATAAAGTTTGTTTTTATACTGAAAAATATGATAAACTTGGGTTTAATTAAAAAGTTTAATTACTAAAGAAATTTTTAAAGAAATTTTTTTATCAATTATTAATATTTATAATTAGTGCTGTGATTAGAAATTACCAATTATGCAACAGCAAATTAAATAAATAATTATTTTTGATTGAAATACTGCGGATATCTGCGTTTTCTATGACGTAACTTAATTTATCTAAAATTTCTTAAAGCACTTGGCTGTTCAAATTAATTGTGAGGCACTTCGTTTTATTTTAATTAATTTTGATTAAGTTTATTTTAAAGAATATCTCGTTCGTAATTGAACAATAATATCATTTATTCAAATTAATATTCTTAACCCTTAGCTGTTTAAAAAAACACTGTTATGTAGAAAATTTATAAAAATATAAGTATTAGAAATTAATTGTTTATATACATTTACATTAGCTTTTATTTAAAAACAAATATTTTTAATTAATCTTTACTCTAAAGTTATATATATAACTAATATAATAGAAAAAAAAAAATGTTTTTAAAACTAATTAAAAATAATTGTTACACTACAATGTTTCTCAACAAATTACATTTTTTGTTTGAGCTCTTTTGCAATTTAAGAGAACTTTCAATTGCATTTTTTAAGCCTTCACCTTAGGTTTGTTTGTATTTTAATTTGTTACAGCTGCATGTTGCTTTTAATTGCACTTAGTTTAGATATGAAGACTTGTGGAAGTTTATGTTCATTAGTTGTTTATGGTCAAAATAAACTAACTAACTCTTAAGTTAAACTAAAACATATCTATTTTGTTTTGATTTGTTTTCTTCTTTAAACACTTAATAAAATCAGAATTTTATTTATTTTGCATTACAAAACTACAAGTTTATTTTTAGTGTTGCTTGCATCATTATCGAAATATTGAAACCTAGTTCCTGCGTATGTAGCTTGATTTTGTTTTTTAACAAGACATTCGTTTTTTGTTCGCCTTTAAAATAAATTATTTTTAAATAATATATGTTATTTATTATAACTTTAGATACATTGTTTAAACTTAGTTTACTAAATAAATAATGTTATAAAAAGTATTTATTTTCTATAAACTTGTATCATAACTACATTAAACGAAGCTTAAAACATTAGGTTTTCCAGTTAATAAAAAATCGTTTACGGATTTGGGTTCGATCGAGTCAAAAATTCAAAATTGAAATTTTATCCTGATTCGGCAAATTCCTAATTTGAAAATAGGATTTAGATTAGGAACCGGCAGTATTCAAAATTTTTGGATTTGGTAGATAACTAATTAGTTTTAGGTTTACTTTTTTCAAAAATTTTAGTAATAACGTCTAAATGTTTCTATTTTATTTAAAGATAAAAATTATTAAGGTATTTCAACAGGATAAAACTTTTAGTTAAAACTCTTTAAAAAAGCCAAACAATATATACAAAGGTTTAGTACTATGGAATAAAACTTCTTAGAAATATTAAGAAACAAATGAAACTGTTAGCTACAATAAGTTTGATCAAACTGTTTTTTTACACTTTAGTTAATCTTTTGAGAATATAGTAATACGAGACGTCTACTGGCATTATTAACATAAAATATCTAAACTAAAAACTAACGATTAAAGTTGTTAAACAGAGTCTTCCTCATATCGCAGTTATTTATTTGTTTTTAAACATCATCGGACATTTACAGCTTTTGCTAAACAAGTCTAAAATTATAAGCTGTACAAATTTTTACTTTGCTAGATATATTATTTAGTGTTGCATGCAAGTTTAACATAAGCATTAAAAGTAACTTATGAAAAAATTGTTTAAGCAGAATGCCTTATTCACATAAAACAAACTTATTAGAATTGCTTAAGTCTTTTTCAAAGTGATTTAAAAACAAAAATAAATAAAACTTATATCAAAAACTAAAAAAATAAGCATAGTAGTTTTGAAAATATGTCAACTAAAACTTGTTTTGATTATTATTTTACATTGTGTCAGTGATTCTGTTTAAAAAGAGAAAACTTACAAAGATGCAAAATATGTTTTAAATTTATCGTACTTAAGGGAAATATTTTGATTTTTAAAGATGAATCAAATGACGTTATTTTGAAAATCGAAGAAGTATACAGTTTACAAAAAAATATAAATTCAAACGAGTTTATAGATAAATAACGAAAACTATTTTTTTGGATTTTAAGCTGTTAATACAGCCTTTGCATTTTCAATGTTAATAGATATTTCTTTATTGAAAAGTAGTTATGTTAACAAGTAAGTATTTTATATAAAGCTATTAAGCCAAATTAAACTAAAAGTTAATTTTATTTCTCAACTTAGTATTAAACCAAAAGTTTGTAATATTATTCTTAAATGATGAACATTTTCAGACTCAATTTTAGCTAATTTACTTAATTTATATATTTAATTATTTAGTACTAGTTCATACAAAGACTAAAAACTTATAAAAGTGTTTAATGAAGTGTTAATTTTTAGAAGCCGTCATACTTTTCAGCTTTACCCAGTAAAAGTCAAAACAATTTTATTTTAATGTGTAAAATAAGAACATTTATTTAAACAATAAAAGAAAACTTATGTTTATATTCAGCTTATTTTAAATAAACCCTTAAAAACTTTACCCATTGGTTACATCCTACCGGTAAAAATCTTATTCATTAAAAAACTTCCAATCGTGAGTAATACAAGCTAGTTCATTTATTTAAAATACTAACATTTAAAGTTTCTCTTACACTAAATCGTAGAATATTAATAAAATCAAATAGTAATAACAAACAAACTTAATATATTTATAGCTACAACAACTTAAGATAATAAATAAAAACTTGATTTTTTTTTTGATTGATATAAAGCCCTCTGGAAAAACAAAATATTAGTTGAAATAGCTTAAAATAACGTTCAAGTTAATCTATTTTGATTCACAGACTGTTTGTATGTAACATGGTAAAATAACAAAAAAAAAAAATTATTAAGTATTTTTAAAATTAATGTTCAACTTTCTTGCACTAAATTATAAAAAGAAATACCGATGTCACTATAAATACCAAGTAGTTATTCACTTAAGTAAAACATATTTAATTTATAGAAAAAAATATTACGTAAGCAACTTCTAGTTTTTTTTTTCGAATTATCAGCTGTTAAAAGCATATTAACTAATTTACGGTCAACTCTTGGTCACAAACTATAATTGTAGTTGTTAAAATTTTAAGTCATTAAAAAATACTTATTTTGTAAAAAGTTAGATACACTTGAAAATTTTTAACATTATTAGTATTACAATAATCTATTTTTTATCAATAATCAAGCAACATTTTTTTAGTAGCTGAACGTGATTTGAATTAATCTGATTTTTCTTTTACTTATTTTAAAGATATTAGTGTAATTGTGTTAGTAGTATCACAAGGTGTTATATTGTTCAATACTTACACTAACACTTATTCAGAGATGGAAGCGTTAATAGGTTTTTAAGTTTCAGTATTTCTTTTTAACTAATTTGTTTTAAACACATTTTTTTTGTATTAATGTGCTTTTTTTGAACTATAATTTTATTAAAAACATATATTTAATTTCTGCAAGCTTTATAGACTTCACAGTTAAGTTAGAGAAAACATAAAAACTATATTAAGTTTAGATAAGCATACATCACGAAACACATCATTAGAAGCGGCTTTGTACAGCTGAAATTTTTTTTAGCCTTTTCTCGTTTAAGTTAGTATTACGTTAATACTACTTAAACTAGAGTAAAAGTAACTTGTTGTGTGATGCTGTTAATGACGTCACAACTTGCGTAGTTTTATTAGAAAATTTAATTTATTGGAAAAGTTCTATTTGATTTAATTTAATTTTTTTGTTTCTACTAATTTAATCTGTTAACTTCAATACTTTTTGTATTATCCTAAAAGTTTACTTGCCTAAAGCTTGATATAGTTTAGGGGTCGGCAAACCATTTCTAAGTGAATTAACTATTTAAGTGAATTTTCTAGTGAATTAAACTTTACTTTAGTGATAGTAGATTTGGAGTTTAAAGTAAAATGTATTAGTTTCAAAAAATAAAAAAATAAACAATTAGCGTTTTTGTAAGTTTTGTAACTTTTAATTAAATAAGGTACTTTTTGAAAACTAGGTTTATTTTGACTTCAAGTTTGTGGTTATTATGTTTAAGTTTTTTTCATATAAGACTAAATTTATATCAATTTATAACAGTAATCGTAAGTAGTAAGAATATAAAATACTGCTTTTAATATTAAAAGAGCTAATAAAAAATACAATTAAGTATAAAGAGAAAACCTAAAATGATTGAAATGGAAATTGAATATTTCTTTTTAAAATCTAGCTTACGTAAGCAGGACATAAACTAACTAAATTACTGCATTTTCTAAAAACTTAAACAATTTTTGTATAGTTTGCTTAATTAGTTTTATAAAAAAAAGCAAGCTGTGACGTCAATTTATTTTACGAGAAATTTTTTACTTAAAGAAAACTATAAAATGTTTGATGTAATAGTAGTAGTCTAAAGTAATCCATAGTTAAATTTTTAGCTGTACAAATCAGCTTGCATTAGTCAGTAATTATTAAGGTTTTGTGTTTACTATGTTATCAATAATTTTTTATAAAGATTTCTATAATTCTAACTAATATTTTCACATATTAGTGAATAACTTTTATTCTAATAACAAACAGTTTAAAAAAGGCATTATTTTAAGATGATTAGTTTTTTATAAAATTTGAAATAATAGTTCATAAATCAATCAAAAATAAAAATTGCTATAGAAGTTTTTTGTGATAATATTTAATATTTAAAAGATTTAAAACAAACTTATTCTCGTTATCTAAATTATTTACACCAAGTTATATTAAGTTTTAATTTAATTTTACAGTACTGTGATTTACAACTATATAACAGTAGTATATTTGACTAAAACTTGATTTTATCTTAACATTGTTTGTAATAATTTTGATTTTTTTTATGTTTTTTTACAGAAAGTATAATGTCACAACTATAAAACAAAAAATGTTTTTTTTTCTAAAAAAACTAACTCTTCTAATTTTTTTATATAGAATACATGTAATAAATCCAAAATTAAATTTTTATTAATTTTTTTTTAACAAGCCAAACAATTAAAACTGAAAAAAAAAACTAACTGTTTATAATGGAATAAAATCAAATTAAATACAAAAACATCTTACTACAAACAATTTAGTTCGGCTGATTTTAGTTTTAATGTTTTAAATTTGATATAAGCTTTTGAAATTAAATTATTTCTTGACCAATACCGTCTGTATTTGCAAGGAACTAGATAGTGAAGCCTTTTAAGCGACGATGTTCGTTGTATAATTGTTTAATAATTTTATAATCACGTCTCCAGTTAGTAACATTGTAACGATCATCAATTACGCGATGAAAAATGGTAGGGTTTTGCTTATTATGTTTTACAGACATTCAGGTGGATATCCAGCTCAACGTAATATACTAGTTTTTACTATAAAAATAATGTGATTAAACCGGTAGTGTAGAGACTTTATATTTAATGTATTTAGTTATTATATCATATAATTCAACTTTCAAATGTGTGCCCTGTAAGTAGAGCTAAAAATTAAAAGACAGAGGCATCCCAATACTTATAGTTTTTTCTTTTTAATTTTATACTATATTTGAAACTGTTAACAATTTGCATTTTACAATGACATCATAAAAGTTAGAAGTCTATATTTTGAAAAGTTTACGTGTTTTTTTTGAAATATCTTGAGATGTTACTTGAGAAATACAAATCGCTAATTACTTAAAGTGCTTATGTTAGTTACCAGTACATGATCTTTTGCAAACTTTGAAATATTTATATAACATTTTAATACCAGCAGACTATTTTTTAGTTTGTTTAGATTCTAGAAAATAAAACAAGTTTCATATTGCAAAAACAAAAACTTGCTTTTGTTCTAAAACAAATCATTGATACAGATATATGCTGTGACTACAGCTAAAAACTCTCAAGAAAGAAAGGGTAAAATTTAATGTTTTCTGTTAAACACATACAACTTCTTTAACATAGCATTTACGAACAGTTACAAATGACATCTAGCTTATAAAAAGCTTTTATATCGAAAGTAAACGCAAGTTATATAAAAATGATTCTGAAAACCTCATACTTTTTAGATAAACGTTTCAGTTTTAATTTTTGTTTAAAAAACTCCATTGAGTAATTTTATATATGTAGATGTTAATCTTAAGTTTAGAACACTTAAATGTTTTAGAACTATCGCAAAACTAAACAAAAAAGATGTTTAAGAGTTTTTATAAAGAACTTCGATGAACACAAAGTATAATTATTATTTAAGTTTTAAAAATAAAACATGTTGTACCTATCAATAAGAAACTTTTTAACCTGATTTTTATCAACTTGAGTAAACATATTTTCTTTACTTTAACTTAATTCATACAAACAAAAAACGTAATTTTCATATTTTATTAAGCTCTTAAAATGCTTTCCTCAAAAAATTAAGGCTAACCATTAAAAATTTTTTTTTTTAAATCATCATTTTAGGCTGTGTATAAATCATTAAGTTTTTAAGTTTTATTTTTTTTTAACTAGTAGTGTTTTATAACGAAAAATAATAAGTTAAGTGTTAAAACGTTTTTAAAAGTATAAGGCTATTGTTTAGTAAGCTTTTTAGGTTAAAATTTAAATATTTATTTACCAATGTAAAACCAAAACAAGTAACAATAGCTTTTTTTAATGTTAATGAATATCTTTTAGTTAATTAACTTAAAACTTTGAATATATACCACAAACTTTTATATTTTCTAAACAAATAGTTCAAACTTTTAAATTTTTTCAGAAATTTATATATCTATTTAAAAGTTTAGTATTATTATAAATAACACATAATTTATATTAAAATTTCCAAACTGAACCAAATGTAACTTAACTGTGCAAGTAAAGCAAATGACTAACATAACGAAAACTATATGAAGTATATTTAAAAATATTTTAGGAAGTGTTGCAAAGTGTTTTAAAATTTTACTTACTTAAATATTTTAAATATGTTAAGTATGTAACGTCAACAAATAAATAAAAGGTTAGATTATTTGCGTTAGCTAGTTAACGCTATACAAAATTAATTTCAAAATTAAAAAAAAGTCTATTTAAAAAAAAAAATTCAAAATTATTAAAAAAAAATCAAGACAATCATATATTTAAAGTAAAATAATGATAAACTTATTATAAAGCAAACAATTATCAGTATTTATGAAACAATAAAAAATTTACTAATTAATTTTGTTTAGAACTACAAAAATTGAGTAAAACTTATCTATTCGAACCTCTGAAAAGAACCATGTTAGTCCAAATTTATCTTTCTATTATTCGACTATTTCAACTCGTGATGTCATTCTGATATTAAAAAATACATTTTAGTTTTCACTGATGTATAAAATCAAATGAGATATCAAGTTGGCAATGTTGTTTCATTTCATAAAGTTTATAGCTGTAAAATACAGCTTATTCAATAAGTTCTATTTTAGAAAATGGAGTATTATGAAATAATATACTTCAAAAGAAATTCGCTTTATAAACTTGCAAATATTTTTAGTTTTTATTTGTAGTTTTTACTATTTCATTTTAAATAAATTTAAAAATTTTTCAAATGCTCAATACTTCTTTTTAACTAATTTTTTATGTTTTTATAATTTGTAGCTTTACTAAAATGATTTAATTATTTACAACGTTGATATTGGACAACTAGTATTTTAAAGTTATAGTTAAATGAAAGTTTTGAAAAGTTTATAGTTTACCTATTTTACTCTTTCATTTTTGTTTTATAAACAGTAAACAAATTACTAAAAATTTTAAATTGTTCCTGAAAGTTTGCTAAAAAAAATCATTTTAATTTTAGTCTAATGATCTACATAAAAAAAAAACTATCAATTGATTCTTTATAATCTTGCATCACATTAGTATTTTACAAAAACAATTTATGAACGAAAACGTTGAAATTAAAAAGTTTTATTATATCGTTGAGAACAAAAATACTCATTAAAAAAATATTTGACCTTACAATTAATGAAGTTAAAATAAGAGCTTTCTACTCTGATATATAATTTAAATATTTGAAATAAGTTGTAAGTTCATCAAAAAACCCATAACTACTTAGTTAATATCAACTACTAAAAATTAAGTTAATTTCTTTTAAATAGTATTTTTATAAGGAAAACAAGAATCCGGTTTTTAAGTTATTTCAAGCAAAGGTTTATTTAAAGAAAAGTTTCATTCAAAAAAAAAACTATCATAGTACTTTCTTAGGTTTTCGAAATACTTTTAGGTGTACGTGTAGTTTTAGTTTAAATCAAAAAATTAGGTAGACAACAAAGTATAAATAGAAAATTTTTCTCCATGAACATTTTAATTTTCATGTATAATGAAAACATGTATAACATTTTCATGTATAATGACAACCATGTTATACGTGTAGTATTACTAAATAGAAATATGATTTTTTTTTTAGATATTTCTAAAACATGCAAGTTTATTTACCTCTACTCTCTAGAAAAATCTGTACACTTAAATTTTGCTTTTTAACTTTAAATTAATTAGTGACAGAACTTCTAAAACATCACAGTATTTTAAGAGTGTAAAATCTTGTTAGTTTTTAAACTATTGTTTCTTTCTAGTTAGTACCCGTATGTAGCAGTTAAAAATTTATTAAGGTTTATCATAAAACAAGTTTCAAACTTATCTCATGTACTATTATAGTTTTTTTATTTATTTGAAATATGAATGTCACTTTTTGAGTATTTTTTTAGTAACAAAAATATTTTATTAAAATTTTAGTATGTATCCAAAGAGACATGTTAGATAACTATAATAAACTTAATAAAAATTTAATGGAAGCAACATTATTACTTTGTTTTTAAATATTAAATTGTATAATTTTGATCAAAAAGGGAAAGTATGAAAATTAATACAAACTAAATGATTATAACTACGAAAATTATTATGTGAATTATACATGCTGCTTTGTACAGCTAAAAATTTTTCGTGACAGGAGTGTACAATATGTTTTAGTTTTATTGCTTTGTATAGTTAACTCGTAAGTTATCACTTGTGATAAGTTCAAATTGACATCAGTTTTATATTTTAAGTAAAAGTAATTATAGTATCACTTTAATAAATTTTCTATAGTGTTTCGGCATTGTTTCTTTTTTGTTTTATTATACAATAATAGTATCAATAGTAGTCAAATTTTCTAATAAGGAGTTGGTAATATTTATTTTAATGTTTTAAATAGTTAAACTGACATATCTTGAATATTTCTTAAAACATCAACTAATTATTTAAATGTTTAAATTATTTTTAGTACATGTTCCAGCTTTTTTAACCAAATCGTTTTCAAAATTGCTCTATGTCTAGTAGTTTATAATAGTTTCAAGTTGTTCATTGAATACAATTTATTATAAAAATTTTATAGCATTTACATAGACTTTTATTAAATTAATTTTTAACTTAAATTTTCAACCATCCTTTAGAGCTAACTTATTATAATAATATTAAAAAAAAACTACAATTTATAAAATTAAATTATTATTCAAAAGGTTAAGTTGCTGTATATGTTTATAATTCAAAGAGTTACTTAAAAGTTTTATACATAAACTTAAATTATTTTAAATATTTTTAAAAGTAAATATTTGTTAACGCTGTGTAATTAAACCATTAATATTATCTTGTTTAATATATATCAAACCGAAAAAATCTCCAAAAACTTGTTACATTATTTAAACAACAAAAAAAAAACATTTACAGCTAATTTATAAAGATCTCTACTTTAAGTATTAATTAAAACTACTAGATTGTTGTTAAATTAACGGTTTTTACTTCTATTCTAGTAGGAATAGTTCTTTAAACATGTTTAAAGAACTATTCCTACTAGAATTCACTACTTACTTATGTATCATTAGAAACTTAGATTTCAACTCAATCACAGATTGAATTTTATTTCATTTTAAATTACGTTCACTACAACTATATATACTAGTATTAGTATATTTTACTTAATTTTAAGCTGAACTAATCATCAATTTAAGTTTTAATCATATTCATATTTCAAAAACAATAGGATAATAACAGAGAAAATTCTTTTCTTTGAATAACTCACCTCTTTTATGTTTTTTACATACAAGGCATATACTTAATCACTCAGTAACTTTTCTGTTAATTTAGTGTGTTTTTTTTACTGTCCAAACAATTAAAAAAATCTAAATTTGAATTAACTTAATATCAGTTTTATAAAAGAATATAAATCACGTCGTAAATTGATTTTTAATTTAAAAGTCTAAACATTAAAATAAACTAAGTCTTTTTTAAACTAAGACTGGCAAGATTTGCAATGCACCGGATATCGAGGCTTTATAAGCGAAGATCGAGGATGCACTAAGTAACATTAAAAAAAAAGCATTTAAAAACAATATTTAAAATAATTAATTTCTTTGTGGCAAAATTAGAAGCTAAAATATCTATTGTACTTAAAAACAGACAGTTATGAAGTCTTAATTTTTGAATAACATAATTTGAACATAAACGACAAAATATATTTTTATCTAAATAATGATAAAATTTTTATACTTTGTAATAATAATATTTTAATCTCAAAAAATAATAATATAGATTTTAAATTAATGTTTTTGTTTATTTAGTACTTGATATAATTGAAAAAGAACAAATAATTTTTAATGTTTTCTAATCAAAAGTAAGTTAGTTGGGTATGTGTTGAAAACTTACAAAACTACCCTTTTACACGAAGACACTTGTGCATAAAATGTCATTTTCAAACAAAGACACTTGTGATCGGGTTAACTTTTATTAAATCTATGTTATTTATTACCATTTTTATCTTTTAACCACTTAGCTTATATTAATACTGTTACCCCTAATTGTTAACATCGGTCTATATCCGTTTTTTTTATTAATTAGTTTTTTGCTTTATTTTTTTTTTTAATTTCATTTTTTTTTTAAATTCCTTATTGCAAAACTGTCCCTTCGTGCATACTAGATTTTTCATGCAAGTGCATATTAGACACATTCCATAAATAAGTATATAAAGAAGTAATTTTTCTATGTAGTTTTAATAGTTTTCTGGGTTAATTTTATAGACAATTAAAGAATCTTAGGTTTTAAGTAAGCACCTATAGTAACAATTCTAAGTACATTTTTTAATGTGTGTCCTAACTTTATTTTAGTTGTAAACTAACTCCAAATATAACACGGTGATTTAAATAAATAGAAACAAGTTTTGTAAAGAGTTTTTTTGTATTTCTATATCTAGTCGTGTAAATTCATCTCTTACAATTTAGCTAACTGTTTGTGTCAACTTTCAAATAGTTTTTGTACACCGTGATGTAAAAACTTATCATATAAATTTATACGTCATACAAAGTATGGACATAAATGTTTACTTTGAATAAAAGTTTTATAAAAATTAGTAAAAAAAACTTTTTAATAATTTAAACATCAGACTTTATTTTATAATTTTTTTTTTTTTAATGAATAAAAGAACACTCAAATTTTTTTCATTCCAATATATTTCGTCAAATTCTCTTCAGGGAAACTACAATTGAAACAATAAAATAAAACACACAAGTATATATACAAAATAATATTTTTGCAAACTAATTAACTGATCAATTTAGTAAACATAAATGTAATCAACAAAAATGTAATCAACAAAGCTTTAAAAATCAACACAAAATGGTCTTAACTAAATAAGGCTAGGGTGTAATCAAACTCTTTTTTTTTACATAAGTTTGGTTTGTTTAAGTGTATTAAAATGGCTTCAAGTCTAACTAGTTCCAATGTATTTGAACATTGTCCTCATTACACTGAAATTAG
>NW_028139309.1:62089-110849 GCF_965202585.1 Thalia democratica | reverse complement strand
ACTCCATATAATGTTACCTCAATCTAAAGATCTTTAGACAATCTAAGTGTGCACTCAACAAACTGTAAGTACTGCATCTTTCCTTAGTTTTATTTAAACAAGTTGAAATTTAATTTAGAAAAAAAAAAACTGATTTATTTATAAATGCTTGTGTTTACTTTAACATTTATTGCTAAATTGCTCCTTAGAAATTGATCTCCAACTATTAAAACATAAATATACTATAACTAGTTCTGAATAAAGTATACAAAATTAATCAAATTATCAGTTCTCATAGAATATATGTATCAAAAACTTAAAAAAGCTTTCGATAGACGTGAAAGCAAGTTAGTTATTAAATGTAGTGTGTGTTGTTTTTTATATTAAGAAAAATAAAGTAAAAATGATCAATTGAAAATTAAACTTGTTTCACTGCAATTTCAACAAACTATAATAACAAAAAAATTTAGCACTTTATTTAGTTTTGATAATTGTTTTATTTTTTTATTAAATTTCTTCGAACATTTTCTTTTTCATATAAGACAATTATCCATGAGCTATTTAAAAGCTGTGCACAGTATATCTGTAAATGTTCTGCCTAAAAAAAGGTTATAAGATGTTGTAAGATCAAAAACTTTAATATGAAGTAGTTATCTCTATTGATATACGTTATGTTAAAACAAACAAAAACAAATTGCAAAAACATCTTAGATATCCACTTTTTATTATCTAAAAATTTTCTGGGTGCAGTAAAAAAGTTTCTCTTTACACTTCTGGGCACACTAAGTAAACAATGGTTTAGGAAAAAGTTTTTAATATTAGTTCAAGTTTTTTCAATATCGTATTTTTTAAAATTTAAAAATTTGTATTTTTTTTAGTTACTCTTAATTTCAGAGCTTTTTAAATACTTGGATCGTCATATAATTTTTTTTGAGACCTTTACTTCTGACTTTAAAAGCTATTTGAAAGTCTCTTTTTATTTTACTCAAATTGTTGTTGTTAACTGAAATGTGAAATTTAAATTCATTACATACTTTTTAAATGCTCTTGCTAAAAAATAATTATATGGTATTTGTCATTTCATTACATAACTATCAGGTATTTTTTCAATCTTTCCGAACTTATTACGAAATAAGCGAATTTTTACTTAAAAAAAACTTGGTTTAAATCAGACCAAATGATTAACTACGGGTTGTAACTCAATTTTAACAAAATACCAGTGCTAGTCTCAAAAGTCTAGCTGGGGGTAAAATAAAAGTAAATGATTAATCTATTAGTTAAATGCGTGGAAGTACAAATGTGTTTGTTCAGCTTCAATAAATTTAAACATTAAAGTTCAAGCAGTAAATCTTTGATTACGTACCCGAATATATTACTTGACTATATAAAAAAAAAACCAAAATTTTTCAATGTAAAAGTATAAGTTAGCCTAACTTTAAATAAATTAAGCCATCATTATTTTTTTGTAAGCTTCTAACATGGCTTAATTTAATTTAAACAAGCACGAGCAGCTAATTTAGGTAGAAACCCAGATAATTTTACATTTGGTATACATTAGGATTTTCAGTCACTAACAAATAAGTATTATTCTTTTGCAATTAGTAATTAACGATAAAAAATAAATAAGTGAAGTAAATATCAAAAAAAAAACACGTAACTCTATTGTTTAGTTACAATGCTAGGTGCAATACTTACATAAATTATTTTGGCAAAAATTATTCAATAATAAAAAGTACATAGTATAAATAAAAGTAGTTTAGTTCTAGAAAACTAATTAACTGTTGTACTAAAGTTTTATTAGAAGCTTGAGAAACTGTAACTTTATTGTTAAAACTAGTATTGTTGTTGTAGAGCAGTCGCAAGAAAAAATTGTATAAAAAGCTAAGTTTGATTTACTTCGATGTCTCTATAATTGTATTTTTGAGTGTTTTATTTTGTTTACTTATACATAACTTCTTGAAAATTATGGGTACAGCTTTTTTTTATACACAATTAATTGGTGAAATATATTAAATCTGTGTGCTTTTAATATGTTTAGTTTTAAACTCTTTATTTCGGCTGGATGCTGTTTAATGCTTTTAAGCTAGTATTATAAAATACAATAATAGTACAAAGTATTGTGATTAAAGTTTTAAGACCAAAAGTTATGTAGGATTGGTGCAGTTAATATTTCTAATGTTTTTTTCAATTTATAATACAAGATTTATAAATAAATTCATTCGACTGTTTTAAGACACATATATACAGATTTTGTTTTAAATTGTATCGTTGGTGAACACTTTTCTGGAAATTTGAGATCATAAAGTTCTATGATTTGTTATTTTTAATTACATTATTGATTTAGCATTACTTTAATTTATAAAAATTAAATCAAAAATAAAAGTCCCACAAATAAAAAAAAAATGACAGAAATTTATTTTAAAATTATGGCTAGAAAGCTAAGATTCTAACGCATTTAGAGCTTCAAACTAAATTTTAAAATCTCGTTTACAATAAAAGTTATGAAAGTTGGCGCGAGGCGATTTAATGCACAAAACTAAATTTAATGTCCTCATAATTTAAAAAAAACCTACCGTTAAGTATAAAACCCTTTGAAAACTATCTTAAACTGAATGTATTTGGTTTTTTTCATAACTTTGTTTAATGAGCTTTTTTCTCGTAAAATTAGGGTATTTTTTGCATTATTTTGTCCATAACCTAGTAAAACCTCAAAGATTGTGAAAAATCCGCCGATTTAAACACTATAATTTTATACATCAAAATAATTTTCTGATTTTAGCTAGTTCTAAAATGTTATTCTATAGATTATTATGTTTCAAATTGTAGATAATTCTAAAATCATGTATGCGACTTTTACATAAGAATACTAATAAAACTTTCTAATAATAATTTTATTTACAAATAGACAACGACGTTTCACCCAAAATTGGGATCCTCAGGTCTGCAAAGTAAAATATGACGATGGATAACGTAATAAACATTTAGTATAATCAAGTTTACAAAAATATACATTTTAATTTAACTTTATTGTTAAAGTAAAAAAGTATAAATGATCAAATTTTCAACATTTAAGAATTTATATTGTCCATGTACCGTTTTAGCCGATGTGACGGCACGTATGTATACCTGTCATTTGATTTTTACCAATAAAAGAAAGTAGAACGTGATGTTTTCAACATTAATACGTTATAGATTACATCTACTAAACATCTTCAAGCTGTATTAAATCTACAAATCTAATTGAAATATGCTTCTTTAATTGTAAAATAAACTGTCTAATAAAATAAATTCCTAATAAATTTTTAATAAGAATTTTTAGTTAGTATAAAAGTTTCAATAGATTTAGTGTTGGACCACAAAAATTTGTAAAGATTTCATTAAAAATATCATTTACTCTTCCCAGTTAACGCGATCTGGGCCAACTCTGTGTCATACAGTTGTTTTACTGATGAAAACCTGATTTACTAATCTACAGAGCAACAACTAGGTTATTTTAAACATTATATAAAGGGATTGTTTACATATCTATATAATAATTACTAGCAATACTACATTATCCTTACCCATTAAAAAAAAGATTGAATATTCCAACTAAAATATTTTTTCATACTTTTTTTTATTAAAGTAAATTTTTGTAACAGGTTGTAATTGTTCGTAAATATGTTAAATAAACTAATATCTTCTTTTTAAAAACTTTCCTTCTAAGACAAACCCTTGTAAACACTTTTAAATATGACTAATTATTTTATACTAAATGAATGTTTAACCAATAAATTACTCGCTAATAAGTTCATTGTCAATAAGTACTCGCTAAAATTTCGAATATAACTTTTTAAGTTTCTCGTAACGTATTTGGATGTTTTTATAGCCTAAAACACTAAAGGATCTACTTAGAGGATTTTTTAAGAATATTAAGGCAAAACGATTTTTTTATGCTTCATTGGAAATCGATTTAAAGCAAATATGTTTAGCAGAGGGGTCGGCAGACATTAGGAGGTCACGGGTACAGTTTTAAAATAAAAATCTACGTAGGTCGCAGCTGTAGTTACAACCTCATCTTTCTTTTAATCTCCCGTCATTTACTTATTTTTTACTCTTCACTTCAAAACATAGAACATCTAGTGTAAGTTTTAAAGCTTCACATGCTAGCGGGCCTTTCATGGGCCGCAGTTTGCTAATTCCTGGTTTAGCATAATAAAAAGGCTATAGGGGGTAGAAGACTTTTTTTTACAAAAATTAACTTTGGCTTTTATATGTAAGCTTTAAATACAAACTACAAGCCAGTTTTTATACAATTCAAAAATATCATTTAACTTTTGAGATATTTAATTTTCTTAAGCTTCCGATACAAACGTATGGACCGTAAATTTTTTGGGGTCAATTTTCTCGGAAATTTTAAAATTTACTAAAAATCTATCTCCTCCTTCATTTTTGAAGCAATCTTCTTCAAATTTTCAGGAAATGTTCCTTATACTAAAAGGAAAAAACGTTACTTATGAATATTAATTATTTAAAAAATAAAATTTATCAAAAAAATTTCAAAAAAAAAAAAAAAATTCAAAAAAAAATATTTTTACAATTTTTTTTAAATTCTAAAGTAACGTTTTTTTATTGTATAAAGATTAGACTGTGAAAGTTTGAAGAAGATTGCTTGAAAAATGTAGTAGGAGATAGATTTTAATTAAAATAGTCTTTTTTCGCTGTTTTAGTTTTCCCTTCCCATAGGGAACCTATTATGCGGCCCGATTTTGACTACATAGTCATATCTCAAAAAATAATTCAATTTTTTTTAAACGATAAAAAGCATCTTGAAGCTTAGAAAAAACTCTATAAAATAAGATCAACTTGTAAAAAACATGGCTTTTAAAATTCAAGCGTAACACGAGTAGTAACTTTGTGTATTATTAAATTAAAAATGAACAACTAAGTAAAATTGGCTAAATATGAAAGAATATTCGTTACAAAGAATTCACATTAAATAACTATTTTTTTGTGATAGTATTAATCATTGATACATTTTTTTACAGTATTTTAGTTCATTAAAATGTATTTAAAAACACGAAGCTGTTTTATTTCATGCACACTAAATATATAAGCAAGTAATATAAAGTTTGTGATAAGTTTTATATGGCGTACTAAAGTAATTTGGAAACTATTGAAAAAATTAAAGAAAACTTTAATAATAAAAAAAAAATTATTTTTGAAAGTTTCAATAGCATTCAATACCAATTTAAACAACAAAATTATATTTATAGAAAACAATTCAAGTAAAAATTCAAGCTTTAGATATTTATTTATGAAAAAAATAGGGATTAAAAAAATTAAGACTTTATTACTTTCCTTGCCGTTCCAATGTTACAATTATTTACTGTGGTAGCAAATCTTAACGTATTTATTGACTCGTTAACATTTTTCTTGTTCGGGTTTATGTTTATAAACATAAGGGTTTTCGAATTTCCTCCGAGCGAGTCGCGTAACAAAAATGTCAATTTGGAGTTTCTATATGGGACGTGTTGAGACTGCAAAAAAAAAAAAGAAATAAAATCAATATAAAACTTCTAATCTCCATGCAAACTGATCATAAATCATAGAAAACTATAGAAACCTTGTTTGAAAGAGACGTTATAACATTTGATAGGGAACTTAAGCTGGAATTGATTTTCTTCGCTTCTTTTAATTGTTGTCCCTGACTGCCAGTGTCAGCCACTTTTTCACTTCCCGCCAAATCAATCAGGTTTAATGCAGCTGTTAAATTAGATATTTTTAAATACGCGTTCATGCAACAATTCTTTAACACAATTTTAGTTTAATTTGATAAAATAAAAAGTTTTTATTAAAAATATGCATTTAGAACGCATAAAAACTTTCTACTCAGTAGTTTTAGAAATATCTTAAAATAATGTAAGTGGTTATTCTTCTAATTTCAATATGTCAAAAAACAAGTGTTCTACACGCCAGCATTCAAAAGTTTAAGTTTCTAGAACATCTATAATAAATATACATTATATAAGTAAATAAATTAAAAGTAAACAAGAGGACATATAAAAAAAGCCTTCTACCACAAGTATTTAAAACAAAAAATAAACATATAAAGTTGTTCTTAACTTTTTAAAATTTATTAAAACCTTAATCTGAAAAATTTTTAAAAATCGACTTATTTGACGTTCAAAATTTTTTTGCATACTTTATAAAAAAATACAATTTTATTAAGTTTAAGAATTATATGAAACTTGGAAAAAAGAACTTTTTTCAGTTATTTTAAGGAACTAACATTCTAATGTAACACCAGTTATGCTGTTAAAGGCCTTTATGTTCATAATAAACACAGAATGACTTCTCGAAGAAAAGTCATTCATTTTTGTTGCTGATGTTTTCCGAGCTTTTCTTGAATGTCTTAAAAGTCGCATCACCTAAAATAGAGTTTAGAAATTTATATAACAAATTATGTAAAATTTGAGTATAATTACTAACAGAGTACCTACCAAAGGAGCTAAAAACATAATATTATTCTATGTAGTTTTATCTTGCTGTACATTTTACTACCATACTAAAAATCATTGTAATAATAAACAGTTATTGAGTTTTTTTACTTTTATATTGTAATTATTTAATAGAGTAGCTTTTAAATTTTCAAAAGGTTCTTCGGGTAGGCAAAAACATCTAAAACAGAATAATTGTACAAAAATTATAGGAAACATTATTTATTTATTGTTTTTTTTTCGTAAGTACTAAAATAACTACATTTTACAGGGATTCAATTTTTGGAGGCAAAAAATTAAGCTTGAGTGACAAAAAACTAGCCTAAATCAAAGTGGGTTTATAAAAATTGAAAAAAAAAAGTATAAAAAGCCAAAAGCTAAAACAGGGTTGCCAAAAGATTTTGAGATATTTCTTTTAGGTTTTCAAAAGTATAATTTTTTGCGTCTATTTTTAATATAAAATTAAGTTTAAGGTAAAAAACTGACTGAAATAGTATAATAACATTGAAAAGATACTTTAAACTACTTAAATGTTTTTTTAATTAAAAAATGATAATTTCTTTTAATCTATATGGTAGATAATTTTTGTGTTTGCGAAATTTAATTACTTTACATGTAAAAATTGTTTAAAATTCTAGGTTTTTCCAGGTTTTTTGGCAACCCTTTAAAAAGTACTGTTAATCATGCTCGAATACTAAAAAATTGACATAATAAATAAAATAAAACTAAATAAAAAATTTTTTTTTGTTTATTTTAAAGTCATAAAAACTAGCTAGGAATTTAGAAAAAAAAACAAACTAGATTAAACTTTTCAAAAGAAAGTTAAAACAGTACTGATTTTTTCAATAAACAGAAAAAATTTCAATCTAGTCGAGTTATTCAGGGTAGCCCTGGTGTGTGGCGACCCTGATTTGATTCAAACCAGCGATTCTTAATCTGCGGTAAATTACCTATGGGGCTTTAGGGGTAAATTTTCTTTATTACAAGTTATGTATATCAATGGTTTTCAATTGTTTCTTTAATTTATAAGCTAATATAACTGTAATTTTATTTAAGTTAAATAAACTCTTTAAACTTTAATATTTCTTTATATTTAATATCTTTAAAGCTCAAAAACCTAGTATTTTTCCTCATATTAAACACTGTTTTGTATACTTGGAGTAAATTTAGTAATTACTATCCAAAAAGGCGTAAATTTGGTAATAATTTTCCAAAGGAATAAAAAACGAAAAAAAGGTTAAGAACCGCTGATTCAAACTATCTGAACAATTGTAATAATAAAACACTGTTTATGTTTTAAAATAACTGTAATTAAACTTTACAAATTTTAACTAAGTTACCTAAAAACAATTGTTGTCAAATATTTTTAGGCAAAAGAATAACATTTTAGATTTTTTTATAAGCAGTATTTTAAAACAATTGATGTTTTTAGATTAAAAAAAAAAGAATATGGTGAAACTAACATCATGGTAATTTTCAACTTTATGTCGGCTCAAATTTTTAACCCAGATTTTACTTGGATCTCCACTTTTATTTGAACTCGAAACGGTTTTAATTTCTAATTTTTCATTTTCTTTGTTTTCGTTTGGAAGCATATCGAGAAGAGTTTCCATGTATATTTGCACTTGCTCCATACCAAGCTCATACTAAGGAAAAATATCCAGAAACTTATTTTAATTGAACTTAGAGACCAATTTAAAATAACTTTGTTAAATCATCTTTAAATAGAAATAAAAAATTAAAGCTTAATTTTTTAAATTAAGGTTTTTAAAATTGTAAATACCTTACTTTCCTTGAAACTAATAACTGAAACCAATTTATTGAGTTCTTTATTTGGTATCTAGGTTAAAAAATAAAAAATTAAATTGTTTTAAATTCTATAAGTACTGATTTTTGACCTAAAAAAGCTTTTTTTTTTGCTTTTAGAAATTAAAACTATTTAGCTAGCTCTAAGCTGAACTTTATTATTCAAAATAAGAAATAAATAAACTATCGGTGCATGAGTTTCATACTTTTTAGGCAAGCTAAATTGAAAATTTAACTTTTGTTTTTTATTAAAAAGTAGTGATTAGAAACAAATTAAATATTTAAGCAAAATGTAAAAAACAAAGATAAACTTTACTTTTTATTTAATCTGAAAATTGACATGGTATTTAATTTTTACGTCAAACCAAATACAAAATTAAAATACAAAGATAATTCCACAGTCATTTTAATGGTTTACAAAGCCTTTAATTAGATTAGTTAATTATATTGACATATTGAGGATTTAAAACTAACACCATTAAATAAATGAAATAATACCCAGCCAATTAAATACACTTAAACCATTTTAAATTAAAAACGGTAACTTCCAAAATAAAAAATAAATGTACCTCGTAGCCTAGGCTTTAAAAACAAAAAAAAAGTACTAATTTATAACTGTAAAATTCAAAAAATCTAATGCTAAGTAAATGTGAAAATAGAGAGGCTTTCTACAAAGAATTAAACCCAAATTTAGCTTAAAATAAACGAAAACAACTTTTAGGTAATTGACAACATAGTTCTAAATGTTATTCTAAATAATCTTAAACATTAATGTAAGTTTATTGTTTCTTTTGCTGAACTGTTTAATTAAATAACGTGGCAATGCTTAACGTTTTAGTTTAATTTATGTGCTTTTGACTTATGTCTTATGAAAAAATTAATAAACTAACTGATGAACTATCCTACTTAATAGGTTTAATAATAAATTATAACAAAGAAACCGTAGTGTTTTATTAACAATGAATACTTATATATATATATATGTATATACATAGAACTAAAATACACAAAATAAACTTTTGCTTGGGACAGCTGTTTCTGCGTTTAATACGCGTCTTCAGCCAAGTTTTATTCAATGAAAAACAAACTTGTAAGTACAGCAATAAAATTATACAAAATTAGGTATTACGTAATAATAGAATAGATAGTTAATTTTTGACAAAATTATTAACAGAGTTTTTAGATAAATTGTTTTCTATAATGTATGCAGCCAGTTTGTAATTCGTTTCTTTTGTTTAGAGATTCAGATTTTTTAACTTTTAAAATTTCGATTTTTTCCGCGTTGCACAATTTACATCCGTTTTTTAAATTATACTTATTTTTCGTTCTTGTTAATATTTCCCGCTGAATTTTAAAATTGACCTTGTAATTTTTTAGTTTCCAAATGTACTGCGATAATGTTGTCGCATTTTTATGTTTTTCGTGTTTGAAGCTGTACTTGTGCTTTGTGTAGCGATTCTTGAACGATAGTCCAGTCGAGCCGACATAAAACTTAGTCTGATTTTCAGTTATGACTGTCGCTTTATATATAATATTTTCCATTAGGCAACTTCCATTTACCGGGCATTCTTGTTTTTTGCAGTCACACATTTGCCTCTCTTTGTCCTGCGTGTCTAACATCTTTCGATTGTGTGCCATTATAAGTTGTTTCATGTTTGGCATGCAGGAATAGGACACTTTTAGTATATATGTATTTTAGTATATATATTTAAAAGAATATAAGAATAGATTCTTAGAGCTTTTTGAGACTCCGTAGATCTGTTCTTAAATTTATTTGAGAGCAGTGAAACGCCGTTAGTTGAAATAAAGTTTTAGCACAAGAACATCTGTGGTATTTATTCCGATAAGCTTAGCTTATCAGGATCTCCAGGATTTAAACGCCTTTTAACGTTACATCTTATATATATATATATATATACTACTTATTATATATATATAACATTTTTCCCAACAGCCTAAAAAAATTTTCTAATAGCTTAAAACATTTTTCCAAAATAACCTTTTTTAAACTTTCCTAAAAAGCATAGAATAACATTTACAGCGTATTTCAAATTCAACTAATCGTACAATAAACTGTACCATTATTACGTCATAATTACTATAAAAAATTCTAAAATCGAAATTTCTGTTCACTATTATAATAAACTACAACTCACTGAAGATCACATGAAATTTTACATTTCAATGTGTGAAACAGCTGTTTGAATTATAGTTTTTATATAATTAAATAAATAAATAAATAAATATATATATATATAAAGGTTTATTGCAAGATGTAAAACTTAAAGGACTCGAGTTTTACATCTTGAAATAAACCTTTTAGTCCTTAAGGTAGGTTCAGTGTGAAAGATTTGATTTATCAAGTTAAATAACTTAATTCTATTTATATATATATATATAGCTCTTCTAAATATTTAATCCTTAAATACAAGATTTTTTATGAAAGCAATGTAATCAATAACAAAATATAAATCTACTATCTACGTTACTTTTTTTACAGAGTATACTTAAAGGTTGCATTTTTTTCTTTTATTTATCAAAAAATATCTTCTATACAAATTTAACTACCCTTTTTTCTAGTGTAAATTTAAACTAGTCTAACACAGAAGCTTCACAACTATCAAAATAAAACTTGAAATAAAATAAAATCTTTTTTTTAAGTATAAAATATGATTTTGTCTTATAATACATTTTTTGTTTAATATAGAAATGGTATATAGTAGTTTGTTTTAAAAATACAAAAAAAAATGTTTTTAGTATGTTACTATAATGCATTAAAAAAAATGTGTCAAGCTGCTCCTAAATATAAAGGATGTTTGTGCTAAGTGAGTTCTTTTTTTTTTTTCTAAAATCTTAAACAGACATTATTTTAGCTGATATTTGAAAATAAATTTATCAAATTAACTATTTAGTATAAAATTGATCAAAATTATAAGTGCTAATTCTGCATCAGGTAAACATGTTATAAAATTGGTTTAGGGTTTCATTAAATTTACTATTTAAACAAAAAATAGTAATATACTTAGTTAGGTCAACACTGTTACAGTTTTTTTTCAACTTTCTTAGGTTTAGCATACCTTTATATACGAATATTACAGTACATTCATATGACACATTCAAGTAAATTGTTTTAAACAAATTTTGTTTAATGAGAGTTTTTTATAGCTTAAAAATACTTTTATAGAGCATACTTTAACACCTTTAAAAACAGAAATAAATTTACTGTTAACTTACAGTCCAGCCAAACTTTTTGTTATTTTCACATTTTTCAAAAATAAGTTCCATTGCTCTTGGTATAATACCAAGGTTATCTTCACACCCTTCCATGGTGTAAGTTTTTCCTACCAAATAATTAATCATTATGTAATTCTTCTGCTTTTTTTTAAACTACAAAATAACTTAACATAAATGTTTTAACATATATCATAAAAGAAAATTAGAACTTAAAAGTTCAATGAGATAAAACATTTTAGTTCATAAATACAAAATAAATTTTGGTCATACAAAATAAATTTTAGTCATACAAAACAAATTTTAGTCATTGTGGGGAAGAGTTACAGAACAATGTAGCACAAGAGTAGTGTAATATTACTATTATTATTTAATTAAAATCACTAATAAATTTTTCTTAAACAAAAGCACCTCTAAATTTCAAGGATCCAAAACAAGAAAAACGTTCAATATTTAAAAATTATTAAAAATATATCTCCAGTTTTTTTTTTTGAGAAAAATACCTTAAACTTTCAGGAAAGGTTTCTTGAAAAATTTAGAAAAATCCCTAGTAAAAAATTTTTATATGGTTAAAATACAAATCTTATAATCAAAAACCAAAGATTTTTTGTTTATTAAAAAAAGAGTTAGTAAAAAAACAATTCCTTACGACAGATTTTTCTAAATATTGCAAATAAAACAACTTGAAGTTTTAAATTTTTATCGCAAAAATTGTTAGGTGGAAATATATTTTTGATGATTATTATTTATTCATTGTTTTAGTTTGTCCTCTCATAAGGAAACAATTGTACTATCTGACTTTAACTGACTATACCTCAAAGATTAGTTTAAATATTAAATATATGTAAAAATCAACTTGCTGCTTAGTTAAAACTCAACAAAATTATATAAATTATGTAAAAGTTCAACAAAAAAACATATATATCAACTCTACTCACAACAACCTTGTTTAGATTTTTTTAATACAGTAGACTACCGCTTAAGTACGCACTTTTTTGGTACGCATCCCGCCTTAAGTACGCACTTATCCAGAAAGACAAAAAATATTTTCAAGTTTTTTGTATATTTCTTATAAATTTTTTGTATATTTAAATCAAATTTAAATAAACAAATAACCTAAAGAATTGCTTTCACAGATTTTCACATATTTATGTAGAGGTTGCAAAAAAGTGAAAAAAATAATCACATTTGAGCTGTAATGCTATGAAATAAATAAATCTAGATGACCAAGTTAAAAAAACCTACAAATACAACATAGTTAAGTCACAATTTAATTTAAATGTACACACATTGATGTTTTGAAAATTTTTGGTAAACACAATGTAGTTTGGTACTTTTCCTCTAACAAAACAAAATATGGAAAATATGGCTTAAAATTCTTTTTTATATCATTGACTGACATTGACTTTCTATTTTAATGTATGTATCAATTATGTAAAAACTTTTTACAGAAAAAATAAAATATTTTAAAATCTATTAAAAAATTTAGCAGATTAGAATTATGTATTGAATGTTTTTTAAAATAAAAAGACTTGTTTATTTGGCTTAATTATTTGGTGGCTAGTTGTAAGAAAGAAAACAAACAACTAAATTTCATATTATACTAAGTCATCAAAAAGTACGCACTACCCGTGCTAAGTACGCACTTTTTGGTCAGGTTCAATTTGCGTACTTAAGCGGTAGTCTATTGTACTTTATTTTTGTAAATTAGATTAACAAATGTAAATAAAACTTTAGATCATAAACTTTACAGAAGCGAAATATAAAATCATATCTATCAAAGAAAAATTTTACAATAAAAGTAGAAAATAGTGCATACTGAAAGTAAAATAGACTACTTTGAAAAAAGTGATAATCAACTGACCAGCTCCGGTTTGACCGTATGCAAATATGCAGACATTGTATCCGTCAAGCGCCGACTGAATCAGTTGAGACACATCATCGAATATTTGTTCTTGAGTGGACTTCGTATCAAAAACTCGATCAAACTCGAATGGAAAAGTTTTGTTGTTCTGTTAAAATAAACATATTATTAATGTATAGACTTAAAAGATTCTACTTAGAATTTTTTTTTTACATGTTTGGTAATTTTTTGTCATCTATAATAAACGCCATGTTTTAAAGTACTTGTTCTAAAAGTTTTATTTTATGTGGACATTTTAAAATTGTGCAAAAAATATGGCCATGATTATATTTATTTGATTAATTGCTAAAACACTTATTACCTTTATTAGTATTTTTTTCTGATACTTTAACTATTTATTTTTGAAATTTAAATACAGATTTAGTAAAACATCGTTATTGAAACTTTTATGTTAGTTTCTTAAAAATTGTTAAGACATGTTACACTAATCAAGACAAAACCATGTTTAAATCTATAGTTATAAATTATGTAAATTAAATAATGTATTGTTTACAGAAGTTGTAATTTAATCATAAATATGCACATTTATTGAAAAACTTATAGAATAATTTTTAATAAGAATTATTAGTCTTCATATAAAAATCATATCAGTAATATTCTATTTTATATATAACTTTAATAAATATTTTCCAGTAAAAAAAAACTGTTGTCATAGTGTTCTAAATAAAAATTGTAACTTATAAAACCTGAAATATCTTCAGGCTCTTTTCATCTTTATCATGATCAATATGATCCATTCCCGTATTTTCTTTGTCTTCATTTGGCAACATAGGTCTTGTTCGACAGTAAACTCTTATATTGCCCTGTTCAGAATTTAAAATTATTTTGTAACAACTGTTAAATTCACAAAAACTAAAGATGAAAATTTAAACTTTAAGCTTCTTTTTAGTGTTAATCTTGTTTTGTGGTCTTATTTTGTAGATTTTTATACTAGGTATCGGACACTATCGACCACTTAACAAAAATTAATTTGTTTTTGAGATATACGGGATCAAGAACAATTGAGTTCAGTAGGTTTCTTATAAAAGGCACAAACCAAAACAGAAAAAGACTTTATATTTAAACAACTGTTCAAAATATTAAATATTAAATCGTTATCTTTCCCATTAACAACCCAGTTGAAGTGTGTTGATTCGTTGACACACAGAAACATATGTTGGTAGAATAAAGGAAGATTACGGTATAATTTGTTTTTATTTATATATTAAACAACTATATTGTTTTTTAGACTTTTAAAACAATTTTTTTAAACGTTTAAGCTAGTGCTTGACTAAAATTTGAAAGAAAAATTAAAATATTTATTTAATTTAAAAAAAACTTTTTAATTTAAAACACACCTATCTCTCAATATTACTAAATCTAAACATGTAAAAACTTATTTTTATTTTAAAGGAATGTTTCTTTAATATTTGCTTAAGTTTAATATCTTTGTTGCTTTTATATAAAGTTTAAGCTTATCCTGTAAAAGACCTCTTGCAGTTTAACTTTTTTTTTTAATTACATATATGCTTGTATACCTTTAATTCTTGAACTTGATTGAGTAAATATCTTCTTTTTTCTTCAAGATTTCTAAGTTCTTCATCTTTTTTCTCAATGATATTGTCCTTACAAACAATGGTGGCATCTCTTTCCTCAAGTTTACCACTCTAAAAAAACGCATTTACAAAAAAAAAATAATGAGTATCACAAACTAGATGGGAAACATTACACCTTGATTGAAAAGAGCTGTAAACCACTTCAAAAAACAAAAACGTTTTAGTAACAGGATTAACAAAAGATTTTTGAAAACTCTTTTCACTTTTTGTGAATATTTTCTAATTTTTTTTGCAGAACAAGTTTTTTGGTTTATTTTCAGTATAAAATTAAATTTAATGTAAAAAAAAAAGTTGTCTAAAAAGTATAAAAACATTGAAAAGATACTGTCAAGCTATTTTGAATGTGTTTTTTATAAAAAAAAAAAGATAGAAAAATGATAGAAAAAAAGAAATGTTATACCTCGCCAAAATTTAAATTAGAAAATATTTAAAATTCCAGGTTTACTAGTGATTTTTCTTCGAAATTCAAGGTTTTTCTAGTTTTTTTTTTAATTTCTCGAGTTCCAGGTTTTTTTTACCTAAATTGTCGAATTCAAGGTCTTTTCAGGATTGTAAGTTTTATGGAAACCCTGTATTTATAAAAAAAAGATTGTTTTTTTTTATGTCATTAAAAGTATTACCATAGTATTTTGCATTTAAGTTAAAAAATTATTAAAAAAGCTAAATAAACGTAGAGAACTTTATTAAGCTAAGAAAATAATAAATTGTTCATATCTATAAACCTAGCAGCTCTCTTTAAATTTTTTAGAAGCTTCGAAAAAACTAATGAAAATTTTAATAAATAGCTATACAAGTAGTTTAAGACAGAAAATCGAAGTAAATTTTATCATACTTAATGCTAAATTTTATCATATTTAAAGCTGCTTAAAACTTTGACCATTATAATTGTAAACATCTTAAAAATTAGTATTCCTACAAGGGCTTTTTTAATAAATAAATTGAAAAACAACGTTATTAAGTATTTTAGTGTAATAGTTTGTTTTAAAATAAACCTTTGTTTAGCATATTTCAAAACAAAAATTTCTCAGTTAACCTGTTATCAATACTAGTAATTAAGTGGCAATGATAACCAAAACTAAAAGAATAAAAGAAAACCTAAGAGTAAGTTTTACTAACCAAATCATTAAACATGTTATCTTTTGACTCTTGTAAATTATTAAAATCCCTTTTTAGTCGTATCATTTCAGCATCTTTTTCGTCATTAGTAATTTTAAACTTATTTATGGCTTCATCCTTGTGTTTTAATTGAGTTCCGAGACTCAAAATTTCATTTTCTTTTTCATTGATAGTTTTTTTCAAAACTTTTTCATACTCCAGCTAGTAAATAATAAAAAATAATAACTTTACCCAAAAAATTGATTTATCATTGCCATTAAAAACTGTCTAATAATTCAGGCGCATAAAAACTGAGAGGGCAACTAATGAACTATTCTAAATTTTACTAAATTCAAAACATATATGAGGTGAATATTTTAACTAAACTCGAAAAACTAATACGTAAGAGTGATTTATAAGTGAAAAATGCTGTAAATTTAAAAAAAAGTAAAGTATACTTGTGTTAAGTTTTAAAAGTATAAAGCTTGGTTTTCAAAAAAAGTTATTGTAATTATACTATTTTCATAAATGTAAATTTATTTAACTAATACTCCTACAACAAAAAAGTAATGGTTGAATTTTAAATATTGACCTATAACCAAATATCAGTTTTGAATTTAAGAAGTCTGTTATACTTACTTTTATTTTCTATTGTTATTAATGAATACCAAGGAAACTGCTTTTAAGTTCAAAAAAGAAGACACAATTATGACTTCAAACAAATATCAAGCCGTGGAAAAAACTTTACAAAGTAAATTCATTAAAACTATGAAAATAAATCCATAATCATTTTTATTTGAAAGTATTCTACTAGTATGATATAAAATTTGACCTTTACTCATAAAATAATTTTAGCTAGCAGAGCCAAAATAAGTATTTATGTTTAGTTATGCACGATTTTTAATACATATAATTTTATTTCATTTATTTTCAACCCATATTTAAATAACAATTTATTACACATGTAAACCAAAAATCAATTTCAATACAGCTAATCAATCTGAAGAAAAAAAGAGTGCTAAAAGTGGATATGTAAATGTTTTGTCATATACTAAGCTAGATGTTTTAATTTAGCTTTAAAAATACAGATGCTTTTAACATCTTACAAGTTTTGAAACAATTTTGATTATCATAAATAAAAAAATTATTTTTATAGATTTTTTATGGAATAAAATTAAAAATATATATTTCTATAAAAACATATCCCTTTAAAAAATTAACAGTAAACAATTATTAAAAAGGTTTGGCTCTATAATACTAAAATATGTTACTCAAATTCGTATGTTACTAAAATAAACTGCTTTGTAAACTTACAGTCAGTATTTTAATTGATTGGAAACTAATATTTAATTAGTATTATGATAAAGTTTATTGAGTATATTTATTGATAAAGTTTTGCTAAACCGAATCATCTTGTTAGCTAACACTTCTAGACTTATATTTTAAGTACGGATGAATAGTTATATTTACTTCTAATGACCATGACCTTATATTTTTTCTTTTTTTTGTTTATCTTATATACTTCAAAAGAAAACTATTATATGCTGCATGTTTGTAGAATGATAAAAAGTTCTTTTAAAAAAGCTCATATGTAAATATTTCATAATATTTTAACAAACCATTTGATCTATTTGAACTTTTTGTTTGGCTATTTCATCTTTGTGAATTCTTTCTATATTATTGATTTTGTACTCGGCATTTTCTTTGTAATCTGCATGTTCTTTTCTGGTTTTTTCTAACACACTGTGTTTATTTATTTCATAATCAAATATAATTGACAGCAAAATCACTATTTAGTTGTCTAAGCTTCCGTATGTTTTATATTAAAATAGTACACCTTAACCCAGAGTCTTACTGTTTAAATTCTAAAGACAATAAAACTATCTTAAGTTATCTTAGCTTCTTAAAATAATCAATTAAAGACTCGAAACTAGTTTTTAAACTCTTTGAATATTTTTAAACATTCATATTTAAATAATAGTTTATTGGGCTAAAGTACTTAGTCTCATGTAGTTTGGAAACTTATTCTGCTTTGCTAATAATCTCCATACATAAATCACTTTGTGTTTAAACAAAACATTATTTCATATGTTTTTATTTATTTTACTGCTAAAATCTAAACTGTAAAACTGGTTTAATAAATCTAATAGTGCAAAATATTAAAAATAATTTAGAATAATGAAGAATGTCTTTTTGTTAGTTAAAAATAAACTAACAAAATTAGCTTTTTTTACTTATTAACAGAAATATAACAAAAATTACTACAGTAGGGACAGTGATAAAGTACGCACCTTAAACCCAGGCAAAAGTGCGTACCTTGAAAGAAATGCACACTTTATAATTCTAGGAAAAATATTATCTTTTTTAGGTTTATTAATAGCTGTTATCTGAAATAGTTACTAAAATATGGTTGATTTCACTTTAAAGTAATTATATTTTCTTGATAAATAATTGTATTACATTTGAACTACTTGTCTTTTGTTCTTGATTTTGTTCCTTTTACTAAATTTGTTTTATAAAAATTAACTTTTTTTTTTATCACACTCATTATTGTAATTTAGTGCTACCTTATCGATGTTCCAAATATAGTTAGTTTTAAACAGTACAAAGATAAAGAATTAAAAAAGCACATGCATAAATTGTAATTAGGGTGAATAACATATAGTTATATTTAGTTAATTTAAAATTTAAAAATATCTTTCAAGTGGTAGCATGACCTTCAACAAAATCTCAAAGCAACTATATTATTAACTATTATAGTCTTTATAACAGGGTTCGTGCGCGAAATTTTTTTCATTTAGCCTGACTGAGACCAATTTAGCCTGAAATTTTTTCAAAGTAAAAGAAATCCCCTTTAGAAGTCATTTTAGGTATTGGGGGGTCTTGATTAGTACTATTGTAGTCTCCGACTTCAACTAGCTTTATCTCAAAAATATTTTGAGCTTTAAAAATCTGCTGAAAGCAACTCATAGCTTAGTTACAACTCAATAAAATAAGACTAAATTGTGAAAAAGGTGATTGACCCCCATCCCCTTAACATAACAAGTTTTAAAATACGTTTTATATCTAGTCTATTACTAGTGTAAAAATTTAATATGTATTACTTAACACAATTTTTAATTTAGTTAAGCACTAAGTAAAAACATTATAAACAGAAGACTTATAATAAAACAACGTGCATTGTCGTGTTTTATTAAAATCTAAAATGAAATGCTTACAAGAGTATTAAAAATAAGTAAAAAATTATTTTTTATAGTATTTTGGCTAGTACTTAAAGTTGATACATAATTGTAAATCCTAAACTTTAAATTAATATAGTGATTGTTGATGTCATATCAGATTTAAAAAGCTTACACTTAAACTAAAAAAAAAACCTTAAATACTTTGTTCTTGTATAGAAATATGAATTGTACCTAAAATTTGTACTCCCACAAAACTTAGTGCTTATATCTTAAAGCTAAGTTTTAGTGTTGTGAATATCTCTGATAACTTTAAACAAACCGTAAAATATATGAATAAACTGCTAAGAGTTTTAAGCTAAAAAGTATTTGGTATAAAGCCTTTAAATTAGAAATTAAAACAGTTTAACCAACTAAGCTTTGAAAAACATAGCTGATGTAAACAAATTCAAACAAATAGCTAAGTTGTTGAACTAAACTGTGATGTTTAAACTGTATTTTTTTGTGAATTTTCATAATTATGACGTATATAATCTACTCAAAACAAATATTGAATGTTCTTAAAAATTTTTCAGAGACTCAACAAAAGCTTTTAAGCATTTATTTTTACAAATACTGACTGATTTTGAATTTAATAACTGAATCTTTATTTAGAAATAAATTCACATCTCAATTTAATCTTAAAAAGATTTTTCAATTTTTTTAATCAAAAATTATTAAGCATTTGAACTGATAAAAACTGAGATTCTCAAATTTTTAAATAAAAAAACTGATTTAGCCTGACGTTTTCCAACTTTTTTCAAAAAAACTGATTTAGCCTGACGCGCACGAACCCTGTTATAATTACAATTTAGTTTTTGTGATATAACTTTATTTGTTTCTAACTATTGAAACAGAACAACCTACAGACCTTGTTAAGTTCATGATTTTACTTTTTGATACTTCGTTTTCACTGTTAGATCTACTGAGATTGTCTTCAAGCTGCTGCACTTCTTCTTTTATACTCTGTGTATAAATTAACATATATAAAAAGCTGATACTATATCCATACAACAAAAAATATTGTAGTTTTATTTTCATCTTACAACACAAACTTTGTTCTCAGCAAAACATATCAATAACTTATTTAAAAATTTATATAAAGTTAACTTATTGAAGATTTTTAAATTATTTTGTTTTACAAATAACAAGTTAGTAAAACTCAAACATTATAAAAATAGTTTTTAAATATGTTTCAAACATTATATGATATGGTGAGACACAATGAAACACATAGAACTTTTTCTAAAAAGTATCAAATGTGAAACTAATGTTAAGTCAAATACTAGTAGCAATATTTCAACTATCTTTAGCAAATAACTCCTAACGTTTTTTTCATCACTCAATGAGCACTAGACTGCACCGCACAACCGTCAATAATAGCCCATGTAACATTTTGCAACCTGGCTTTGCTCTCATTAGACAGACATTAACTATAATGTAGTGTACAGTTAAAATTTTTAACTCCATACACAAACAAATGCTTCATTGTTAATGTGTTCAACAAGTTTGGTTTGACTAAAACACTGATTCGTCTGCCTGATGAGTCATAATGAGGACAAAACTTGGTCGCAAACGACACATTTACTCTTATTGATAGTCGTGCTATGCATTATAGTGCCTAACAAGTTAAATAATTGATTGTTTTTATTCAGAACTTAGCAAAACTAAATTTGAAACTTAGTAAAATAATTTAAGTAGACCAGTGAAAATATTTGAATATTTTTAAAAGTATTTCTATAATATTTGGTAAAAGTATTTTTATTAAACAAGTCAGTAAAAACAAAATGCTAAGTAAAGCTAAATTATTGAAAATAAAAACTTACAGAATACTTCTCTAACTCTTGTTGTTGTTCAGCTATAGCTGACTTATAAAAGACACAATCATCTTGTGCATCTTGCAGCTTGCCTTTTAAATCCCAAGCTTTACGTTTCGGCCGTTTGGGTGGCTGAATAGAATTACCAGCTTTCTCTGTTGCTGCATCTGAATAAAGTTTTTTATCTAACAATTAAATATAAACAAACTACATACTATGTAATACTAACACAATATATATATGAGATATAATTTAGTCAATACAATTGACAAATTTTTACAAATAAAATTGCAAGAGTTACACTATCAAAAGACTCAAAAAGTAAATATTTTAGGAATTGATTTCAAATATACTGATCTGAAATGCTATGTTTCTCTATTCAGAGTTGCCACTCGTTTATTCAAAAATTTTTCCAGGTTTTCCAAATTTCTTACAGGTTTTTAAAAGTACACATTTTTGGGACAATTTTTAGTTCAAAGTCAAGTTTAAGGTAAGAAACTGTGTTAAATAGTATAAAAACATTGAAAAGATACCGTAAAGCTACTTTTATTATGTTTTTTAATAAAAAATTTTTTTGATGATGACAAATTTCTTTTATTTATATGATAGATTTTTTGAACATGTTAAAATTCCAGGTTTTTCCAAGTTTTTTTCAATATTTCTTAAATTCCAGGTTTTTTTGCCTAAATTGTCAAATTCAAGGTTTTTCCAGGTAAAAGGCAACCCTGTCTATTACCTAATTTTATTTTGAATATAAAAACAACTTCAAAGTTTTTAAGCCTTAAAAAGTTAAATAATAACAAAAATAACTAAAAAGTTTTGAAACAATTTTTCTTACTTAACTTATTGAATTTTTAAAGCAAAACTAATATGTATAAAATTTAATAAATCTTATCTGTAATGAACTATATATTATTCGTGAATTAGTTTTTCAAACCTGGTTCAACTACATTTTTTGTTTCTTTTGAAGCTGGGATTAAATTTTTACTCCTTGCTACTTTGGGGTTAGCAAGCCTCATAGATGCAGCATGTCCACGATTTTGTATCGGCTTTTCTGTTTAGTAATAATACTCATTATCATCCTAATTATACTTATCTAATAGTAAAAAGCATGTTTAAACATTTAAACAGTTTTATATGCTACAAATACAGAGTAATCATTCTTTGTAGCAAAAAGAAACATGGATCACTAAAAATTAGACTGAATTTATTATTTAATAAAAACGAAACTTGTAGGTTTACAAAAAAATACTTGAACTGACAAATTTCACTTTAAAAAAAACTGGAGTTGAAGGTAAAAATACTAACAAGTTACAAAAATAAATATTAAAATACAAGGTTTTTTACAACTTTATAACTAGATAATTTTAGATTAGGTTTGGTTTAGTAAAAACAGCTTTTGGTTGCCCTGCTTTATTTTGATACTTCTCGCATTGTTACAATTAGCTTTAAACATAAAAATGTTTTACTTGGCATGAGTCTACTCCTAGAAGTTAAGGTATTTCTTGAGAGCTTTGATTGATTAGCTGCAGAATATATACATAATTATCTCATAGTAAATACATTTTAAAAATGCTTTGTTTTTAATATAATCTTCAAAAAATGAAAACAAAAAATGTTAAATTAAAAAACAAACATTTGGCCATAGTTGCAACTGTGTGTCTTCTAGAATCGTTAACAATAGGTAATGGCTTTTTTATAGACTTTTTTGCAATGGATGACATTCCTAAAACAATAAATCGTTGGTGAATATATCAATTACAAGACATTGTTAAACACTCAATTGACAAGTTTAGTATTTGAATTTGTTATAATATTATCAATAAAAATTCTAAAGACTATAATAAGAATCACTTTAAACTATGTAAAATATTTTGTAGGCAGAATAATTACAGAATAAAATTTTTGATTTTGACTTAAAACTCTTTATTACTTTAAAATATAAAGTTAAGATATACAGGGTTACCAAAAATGTTTAAATACAAGTTTTTTAGTATGAAATTAAGTTTTTGGTAAAAAACTGTAATAAATAGTATAAAAATATTAAAAATATACAGTAATGCATGCTACTTTATATGTGTTTAATAATAAATAAAATTCTAAATGATCCAAAAAAATTTATTGTTTATATATGATATATTTTTGGTACCTTATAATTTTTTTTTTTACTTTACATGTTAAAACTGTTTTAAATTCCAGGTTTTTCAAAAATTCTCAAACTATAGGTTTTTCCAGGTTTTTTCTGCTTAAATTGACAAATACCAGGTTCTTTGGCAACCCTATGAATAGTAACTCTTTAGTTGAAAAATATTGTAAGTATTAGATAAACCAATTTCATGTACTTTAGATAATTTATACTATAAAACTTTATAACTTACTGTTAAGATAAAAAAAAGCTTTTAACTGCAGCTTAGAGTTTTTATTCTCTATCAAAATTCAATTTGAATCGAAAATACCTGTATTTTTCTGACTTTTAATCATTTGAGCTTTGTGAACACTCCTTCGGGCCTTTTTCTTCAGCTGGGCTATTCTAGGATTTTTTGGAGACATGGACATTAATGCTGATTTATCTTTAACTTTAAATCTGGCGGCTGGTCTTGGAGAAGGAGATGCACCATCAGGAGCTAACCTCACCCTTTTTAATGATGCAGATTCAGCTAAATTTTCATTCTTTTCAGCAAATTCTCTCTAGAAAGTCAAAAGATAAAAACTTTTAACAATAATAAAACTTCTGATACGCTAAAACAGTATTCCACAAGTTGACTTTAAACAAGCTTAATACATAATGTATATCAATTATTTGCAATAAATAAAGTAAAATTAAATATTTATATATATTTAGTATTTTTCTTAATTAGACTTAAAATACTAAAAAGATAAAGTATTAGATCAATCTAATGCATAATTGAAACAGTTTTAACGCATCAAAGTACTTTATTAAATCATAATGACTTACTTTGATAGGTAAACGTGAAGTAAAGGTAGGAATTTCTCTTTTCTTCTTTTCCATTTTTATTTATCAAAAATTACAAATTCATCAACCTATACTAAAGTGTTCTCTTCAGTTCCTTAAAAAAAAATCCTTATGGAGTGTTACACGTATATCTTAAAGAATCAGGGTTGCCACCTTTTAAGTTAAAAAAAAACTGTTTTGAGTGACCTTAAATGTCCTGAGTCATCCTGATTTTGGAAATTCTTAGAAATAGACTTTTTTTATTTTTCAAAATTTTAAAAAGTCAAGTTCTAAAACAAAATTGGTTATAAAGTATTAAAATATAGCAACTAAATTGACTGAACCTAATTGAAAATTTAGAAAAAAAATCTGTTGTGAGATTTCCAAACTTCTTAAAAGTATTCTGAGTGAGTGGCAAGTCTGTGGTATATAAAGAAAATTATAATTAATTGAAAAATTTAAATTTTCCGAGAAAAATGTTGCAGTTACATTTTATTCAATTGATGTGATTTTGATTAATAAATATTACTAATATGTTTAAATTTTTAAGGCAATGGAACTTCAGCATCAAAAGTATTTTATAAACAATATTATAATACATAATATTAAATCTTGTACACATAAAATTTACCAATGTTCTAAATCAAATAAAAATGAGTTATGCATTAATTTATCATATTTATAACTAATAATTAAGATTAGCAGCATGCTGCTTAAAATTTACAAAACCTCTTACCTAGTAAAAGTAACAATTGCAAAAGTTTACAATAAAATTTTCAGTTTTCCTTATTATGCAGTTATGGGTTCTAAATAACAAATAAAAGTATCAAAATTGAGAAAAAAATGGTGGCCAAAAGTATTTGAGAATTGTTTATCAGCTTTTTTGATTATAATCCATGGTTTTACAAGTACTAGTTTTGTAAGAATTTTTGGTATAAGTTTAAACTTTAAGTAAAATGTCATTTTTATTAAATTTCTTTATAAATACAGTGTTGCTTATTTAAATGTTGTATATTTAATTGCAATTTGCAATAACTTTTTAAATTGAATAATATGAAATCTATTAAATTCTCAAACTTTAATAGCTTTACCTCATAAGCTACTTCTCTGAGTTTTTAAATTTATGAATAAGCAATTGGTAGCTTAGTTATTAATGTATAAAAAAGAATTTTACTTTTCCTGGTATAGTTTACTTTTTTATACGACTCTAAAAACAAATATATATATATAAATTTATTTTTTATTAAAACTGTTAGAAACTTCATCTTTTTTGTTTAAAACTTCAAACTTTTTTATTATGTGTAAAATTCCAAGTTTTTTTTGAAATTTTTACGTTACATTTTTTTAAGGTGAAATAGGTACTTATTTAATAATTTTCTCAAGGTTGTCTGATTCTATACTAGATTTTAAAACTATAAGTTTACTGTTCTTTTTTAGAGAATATTAAATAAGATAATAGCTGTTTTTAAGTAAAAAAACAAATAAAACTTTTATGTAATATGTAAATAAAGATTTATTTTATTCTAATAGAAACTGTATTAAGCTTTTTAGTCAAGTTCTATCTAATATCTAAATTGTTTAAAGCCTAATACAACATAAACGGTCTTATTTGTTAGTCATAGTTTGTTTTAAAGTTTGTTTGATTTTTTTTAACAAACATGCATTGAATAGATATGGTTTCCCAAACTAAGTTTAACAATTGCCCCTTAGAAAAAAAACATTAAAAATTATTGCATCCTCTCCCTTTACCACACCCTTTCACCCCTTTTGCTAATAATTTACCTTTTTTTGTCTTCTTACTGGTAATTGCCTCCTGATAACCAAAACTGAACCCCAAAGAAAAATATCACCAGCTTTAGGAAACCCTGCATTAAATTATTTTACTAAAAATTATTTAGATAGACAATTTTTGGTTATTTGTTTAAAAAATTTTTTTGTAAGATTTCAGGTTTTATGGCAATGCTGTATATAATATACATATTAGTTTTTAAATATATAATTTAACCATTTTATTTACTACATAAAATATAATGCTTTATAGCAATATTAAATAAAAAAATATTTGAGTATTGCATTTTAAATTAAACAATAAGTAAGTATTTTGTAAAATTAAGAATATCTTTATTTTAAAAAGTGTTTGTTTCTATTTCATAATAAGTATACATTACTTAAATTGTAAATTATTTAACTTTGTAGTTCACAATAATGAATAACAATTTAATACATTTGAATTAATGATTAAAACATCTCAGACCATGATTATTGTTCAAAACTCATGTTACTTTAAACTCCTAAATTCTATAGTTTTTTAGTCTAAATATGTAAATTAGAGACTAGCCTGTAAGTTATGTACAAATAAGCACAGTTAAAAAAGTTTTAAGAAATTAAACTTGAAGCTAAACTAAAAGCTAATGATTTTTATACCAATAATCTTTATATAACATAACATACTTTTTTATCTACATATTTCGAAATTTTTAACAATAAGTACAAAAAACTACAGGCAGGGTGGCCGTTTTACTGGGATCTTATAAATTAGTGCTAAAAAAAGGTTTGAAGTTGATCCTTTAAAAAAAAAAACTACAAAAACTTGGAGCTTACAATATACTTATAAAAAACATGACGTTTTACACAGCTTTAAAAGAAAGGAAAAATTATAAATAAATAACTATTAAATACAACAAAAATTAAATGTTGGTCAGAGTAGTTGATTTCAAAACACAGCATTATAACTTATACTTACAGAAATTTAATACTATTGAAAACATTTTTTATACCAAATTAAGTTTTCTTCTATAAGATGTCAAAAAATTGTTTTTAAAACAAACCCTGAAAAAATCAAAAAATTTGGAAAAAATTCCTCAAAAACCAGTGGCCATCCTGTATAGCATACTTTGCTTTTAATACTTTTTATTTTATAAACTTGTTTATGTTGCATTTCTTTTGAGGACATTTAGAATGCAGTGATAAATAAAAACCTTATCTTAGGCAAAGTTGCTGCACATTTGTATATGTCAGACATTTTTAGTGGTTACTGGCTAAGTTTTGAAAATAAGGATATTCGTTGTTGCAGTTGTAATTTGAGTTTTTAGTCATCTTAACATGCCAAAATAACTAGTGTAAGTTTTCAATTTTTAGTAAATTGTACCTAGAACTTTACTTTTGCTATTCTCTTCAACCTCAGAAAATCTAGTGTAAATTTTAAATAATCAAGATTTTCTTTTGCAAACCACAGGTTTATATTTCATCAGCTGTATCCAATTTAGAGTAAAAGCATGCTTGCTGGCCAGTTTTCCGACCCATTATATATGTACTACTGAAGACCTTATAAAACCACCTTCTTAACTAAAATTGATCTACTCAGTAATTATGACATCACAACAAAAGTTTGTTAATCAACCAAAAATAATACTAAGTAAAACAATGTTTTTGTGATGTCTTGTTTACTGAATGGTTTGACAAAATATTAAGACATAGATTTAAATAGGTCTCTTTGGTTAAATAGGTTAAATTGTAATTTTCATAAATTGATATGTGGTAACCTAGTAAAAGTTAAGGACCTTAGTCAGAACTTCACTTTTACTGTCCTCAAAAATGAATTGTATGTAAAAACTAACTATTGTTGTTCTTTATCTGTTTCTAACAAATTACCACACACCTTTCAACTTAATACATATGTTTGTGATTTTATTTTAACTTTTAAATTCTTGAAGTTTACTTAAAACTGACCATATCATTTCACCTTTAATATTTATACTTTACTATAGCAACATTTTAACTTTGTAATTAAACTTAGCAGTTAACTAAAAACTAACAACTAACTAATTATGTTAGTTATAGCATTTTCACAACTTCTCCTTTTTGTTCTACTATTGACCTTTTTATTGCATTTTTCAGGGTTGCTCTTGTAGAGAGGGCAACAAGAAAAATGTGAACGTACATGATCATAAAAATTGAAATCTTTGGGAGGAGACGGTGTGGTGCCCATGGTAGACTATGATTTTCATGGTTAATATTGGCAGTAATGGGTTTAAAAAAGAGTGCATACCATTTTTTTTCCTTTAAGAATTAATTTCTTTAATTAGTTTAAGTTTAAAAAAAAATCGTATTTAACTTAAAATTAGATTTTATCAAAGTTTTAAATAAAACTTATCAAAGTTATTTATACATATATGGTGTGAGGCTCGATGACCGAAAGGTCTTTCTCCACACCCAGGGTTCGTGCGCGATTTCTTTTTTCATTTAGCCTGACTGGGACCAATTTAGCCTGACATTTTTTCAAAGTAAAGAAAATCTTCTTTATAAGTCATTTTAGATAATTAGGGGTCTTAATTAGTACTATTGTAGTCTCCGACTTCAACTAGCTTTATCTCAAAACATTTTGAGCTTAAAAAATCTTCAAAAAGCAGCTCATCATAGCTTAGTTACAATTCAATAAAATAAGACTTAATTATGAAAAAGGTGATTGACCCCCCTTATGCCCTTAACATAACAAATTCAGTGATAAGTGTTATATCTAATACTAGTGTAAAAATTTAATATATATTACTAAACACAATTGTTCAATTTAATTAAGCACTAAGTAAAAACATTATAACCAGAAGATTTTTAACAAAACGACGTGCATTGTCGTGTTTTATTAAAACTTAAAATGAAACGCTTACATGAGTATTGAAATTCAAACAAACAGCTAAGTTGTTGAACTAAACTCTAATGTTTAAACTGTATTTTTTTTTAATGAATTTTCATAATTATGACGTATATAATCTAGTCAAAACAAAATAATGAAGATTCTTAAAAAATTTTCAGAGATTCAACAAAAGGTTTTAAGCATTTATTTTTACAAATACTGACTGATTTTGTCTTAATTAACTAAATCATTATTTGGAAATCAATTCACATCTCAATTTGATCTTAAAAAGATTTCTCAATTCTTTTTAATTAAAAATTTTGAAGCATTTGAACTGAGAAAAACTGAGATTCTCATATTTTTAAATAAAAAACTGATTTAGCCTGAAGTTTTTCAACTTTTTTTCAAAAAACTGATTTAGTCTGACTTAGCCTGATTTAGCCTGACGCGCACAAACCCTGCACACCAATCCATTGACCATAGTTGTGAGCGTTCACTTTTTTCTTTTCTTTTCAGTTTGTCTCTTAAAGATACTAGCACTTCTTACAGGTATGATATACTATTAAATTTAATTATACGGGCACATCTCAACTTTTTTTGATAAAGTTGTCAGTTAAGCTTCAAAAAACTATACTTAATTTACTGAAGTTATTTTGTGTAAATGTTTGTTTGGAAAAAAATAGTTTTATTCATTAGTTTTTAAGGTAAAAAAACAGTTTCAAATTTTACCCTTTGCAGTTGTTTTCAGGGAAAAAGCAAGAGTGTTAGAAATAATGTATAATTTTGCCTGCCCTTACTATACTTTAATTGTAAATAACCAAATAATGATTTTAAGAAAAATTATCTTTTGAACAAATAATGAAACCTTTAGTGGCAAACTAAAAACAATAAAATAAAACTAAAAATCATCATGGTTAATTTAAATGACATGAATGGTTTTTTAGTAAATTATATGACTGCATGAGTGAAAACTTAACAATGTATTAATTTTAGTTATAAAAATTAAAAAACAAAAGCCGAAGAAAGTTTAATAGTCTTCCTCATTTTTGTTAACAGAAATTTTTTGTGAGATCTTTTTTAAAATATAATGCTGCAAACAATTACTCTTACTTTTTTAAAGCCTAAAAATAACAGGAGGATTTACTAATCTACTTCAAAATAATAAATATTTGCTTATTTAGCAAATATGAGACCATAAAATGCTGGCCATAAAACAAATAATACTTATACCATCAAAGTAAAAGCATATAATCTTTTATTTTTAATGGTTTACATATCATTTGGCAAATACTCATAAGAAATTGAATTAAAATTCCTTTCAAGTCTTTTCTAAAACATTTTTTTAAGTTTAAAAGGTTTTGTATAGTAGTTATTGTGATTATCACATGGTTAATAAAACCCAAACTTCAACAATAGGCTTTCTATTTGTATAGTTTATTTAAAATTTACTTAAATAGTATTTATTTTTTGAATAAAGTTTAGTGTTACCGCTTGAACAAAATGACTTTTACTTAAACTCAGAAGATTATGAATGACTGTTCCTGGAATATAAAAACAAAACCGAGCGTTACTTTGGCTCGAATAACATTTTTAGTTTTTTTTTTTAAGCCAACTTTAAAACCTTTTATTTCCCATTTCGTTAACGCTAACTTGGAACATTTTTGTATTCTAAAAAAGTTCTATAGCTTTGCTTTTCACAAAAATTTTTATCAAATTGGGGTTTACTTTTGTAGTGAGGGGGGGCCTTTGAAAGTTAAACGTTTTTTGTATTCTATTACTTTGCAACGTTTTCTCCAAAAATAAATATTACAAACAGCTTTTGTTGAAAATCAAAAAACTTAACGATTTAAAATTTTATAAGAAGGATACTTTTTTATGGTTATTCCTTTACTTTACTATTTGCAATGATGATGATTCTAAGCCGCAGTCAAATTTTCTAAGAAAAAATACTCGTTGGCTGCGCCGCACTTTATTGAAAAAGTCTTTAACGGGCCACTGTGATCAAAATTATTTTAGTATAAAATGTAGAAGTAAAATTTTAAAACCATATTTGATAAAATATGCAGCAATAAAGCACCTGTACTTAGATGACTAGTTGTAGATTTTACCAAAATAACTATTTTAAGTAAATCTTTAGCAAAAAAAATAAATTGCGGGCCTCAGGTGTACGCTTTTCGCGCAGCAGTTTTCTGACTCATATTTTTAGCGTTGCTTTTAAAAATAATAGTTCTTGAAATATGTAAAAAATATTTTGACCGCTTATTAGCGAAAAAATAATCGTAAAATTCAAGCTTTAAAGTACATACAACGTATATATGTATGTAAATAGATTATAATATACATTGTACATTTAGGAGACTTATTAAACTTTAGTACTAAAGCAGTTATTTACTTATTTATCAAAACTAAAATAAAAAACTGATTATCCAAAAAAAAAAAAATTATTGTCACCAAGTAAATCATTAAAATAGTAATATATATTAAAAATAAATTTTTGTTTTGCGTACCAAAGTAAAAACAAATGCTTAAAAATAACCCATTAGCTAGCTTTTAATTAAATTCAAATATATAAAAATTATAAAAAAACAAAGAGGTATTTAATGATTTTAAGCTATCTTTTTTCATTTCAGTGATAAACTGAATTTAAATGAAAAATTGGATTACTAGCCAAGTAATTATTTTTATTATCGAATTTTTTGAGTTCAAAATAACTATTAATAAACTAAAACTTAAACTTAAAAAACTGTAACTGAAATATTGAATTGAAAAATCAAGTTTAAAAATATATTTATTAATATCTAAAATGCACTATAAACGTTTTTCTAGACTTAAAAAAATAATTAAATTACGTAAATTCAAGTTGTTTAAAGATAAATAGAGCATTAAAATAACTTGTTCAAACAAATAACTCTTACAACTTGTTGATTTTTCACTATTCAGAAACTTTTGTCTGAATATACAAAATTATAACTTTAACGACTTGAATAAAAAATTAACTATAACATTGTATATTTATGTATGATAAATAAGTAATAATTAGAAATGTCTTTACATGTTAGTTCTTTTTTTATGGCTTTCATTTTAGTTATACTAAAAATTTTAAGTATAATTTTGAATACTAATTAATTTTTGTTGTAACAGAAATAAAACATATTTTCGAAAGTAAAGTATTGATCTTGCAGCAGTATGACTCAACAAATAATTAAAAAAACTGAACTGAGTTATCTTTATTTCTAAAAGTTTACTTTTTTAACAATCATTAAACTTCATAATAATTAAAACAAACCTACAAGTAAAAATTAATTTTGTATATCATTCTTTGGAAAAATGTTATTATTAAATTATACTTAAAGAATCTAATATCATTTTATCTTTAGTTCTTTAAAATTCAAACTATAAATAAAAGTATTTAATTTCCAATCTCGCAGTAAAATAGTTCAAAAAGTAGTAGAACTTTTACACAATGTGTCAAAAATGAAAGTAAAAACTACATAGACTTTTTTTATAACCCTAAAAAGTAATGTTTTCTATAATATACGAAATTTTATTAATTAAAGGTAACAATTATATTTTTATTTAACTATTTTTATTTTTAATATATCATTTAAGTGTTTATAAACGTACAAAAGTTATTTTACACATGCGTAAACCTGTTGCAGTAGGTTTAAATAATTTCATAGTAAGGAGATTTCTATTTTTTTAGTAAAAAGCGAAGCTGAAATTTAAAAAAATGTTGATCAGTTAGCGTAAAAGGATAGTTAATTATCGTCCAAAGATAATTTTTTTACTCATTATTAACTTTCACAAAAATATTACTGTTTTTTAATTTTAAAATATTTTATCAAAACTTCGTCAAACTTCGTTATGTATAAAAAAAACTTAGTTAGCTTTAATAAAATATCTTAATATATCTAAGTTAATTAAATCTCGAAACAGTTTTTACAACTTCTTTATTTATTCTTAATAAATTAATTGTTAAATAGTGTTTTAGTTTGATTTTAAATATAAAATAGGAACTTAGATTATTAGTATATATATTTATTTCAAAGAAAAAACTTTGCGTTTAACTTAGCAATGCATCTATTTCTACATCAACATCTAATATGTAATTTGTTGTTGTTTATTATTCTTAGATTGTTGTATTAATTGAAATGTTTTAAATCAATTAATTGATTTTTAGACCTAAGATAGTTTTTTCTGACCTTCAGAAAAACGGGTTAACCATGTACAATATCTTTTATATTATTCATTTTTCTGTTGTTAAGTTAGTGTACCTGGTTTTAAGATCGCTTTTTGAGTAGATTACTGCAGTCGTTTTCAGTTGTAATCGAATAACTTTTTGATACTATTGTTTTTTATATCCTTATTTCTATCATTGCAGGCAAATCTTTATTACTAAATTAGGATGGTCTTATTTAGTTTTTGTATATCTAACTTACACGGTATGTTGTTTTCGATACAGATAATAAATATTGTTATATGCTTTTAGATAAGTATTAAAAAAATATGAATGCTTGATAATGCATTTAGTTATAGTATGATTTTAAATATAGTATTTCTGTACTGCTAATGTTTTTATCAGTGAAAATTAATCTGTCGTCTTTGTAGTTTCCGATGTCTTCTTTTCAATTTCATTCTTTAATTCTTTAACTATGCATTTACCTAAAAGTTCGCTAATTTCCGCTCCATGTTCTTTACCTATCGTTATGTCATTAAAAGAATAGTTTAGTTTCTTTAACCTGATCTAATCCATATATATATATATAATTTATTGAAATGTACGATTTTAAAAATACTGGAACATATGTTTCATAAAGACAAAAAAGATTGTCTTTAATCTTCAGCCAGTATGTCGACAAGACAATATGAATTCACCCCTCTTATTTAAACAACCTTCCTTTTTAACGCATACATAACGGCTGTAGATTCTTTTAAGCGCAGCTTACAAACAGGGTTGTTACCATCTGCTATTGGCTGTGCTCTTTTTATAACCTCCAAAGTTAATTTAGAATCAATTTTTTTGCGCTTAAGGCCGCAAACATACTTCGAAAGCTCAGTTTCATTTTCGTATAAACCACCTTTAAAGGATTTTTTATGGTTAGCATACCGAAATCTGAATTGAGTGGAGCATAAGTTCTACATCGGCTTATGCTCCATTCAATTCAGATTTCGGTATGCTAACCATAAAAAATCTTTTAAAGGTGGTTTATACGAAAATGAAACTGAGCTTTTGAAGTATTTTTGTAAACTTTTGCATCTTTGTTTACCAAAGTGCTTTTATTTTAAATTTGAACTGGCTGAAGATTAAAGACAATCTTTTTTGTCTTTATGAAACATATGTTCCAGTATTTTTAGAATCGTACATTTCAATAAACTATTTAAAAGCCATTCAAGTGGGCTCAGTAGAAGGGGTTCAAGTTTGAATAATAACCTTATTATATATATATATATATAAGATGTAACGTTATAAGGCGTTAAATCCTGGAGATCCTGATAAGCTAAGCTTATCGGAATGTATATCACAGATGTTCTTGTGCTAAAACTTTATTTCAACTAACGGCGTTTCACTACTCTCAAATAAATTTAAGAACAGATCTACGGAGTCTAAAAAAGCTTTCTTAGAGCTTTTTGAGACTCCGTAGATCTGTTCTTAAATTTATTTGAGAGTAGTGAAACGCCGTTAGTTGAAATAAAGTTTTAGCACAAGAACATCTGTGATATATATATATATATATATACACTTGATAAATTAAATCTTTCACACTGAGCCCACCTTAAGGGCTTTATTAATCAAAATGTTTATTTAAAGATGTAAAACTCAAAGGACTCGAGTTTTGTGCCTATGCACTCATCAGCTTCAAAACAAGTTTAAAATAAAGCACAAAACAAAATACACAAAGAAAAGTTAAAAATTTAGCATAAATAGATTATGACGTAATTTTGGAACTATTAAAAATCATGCAAAACGGCTTGTGCAAAAATTAATTTGACAATCGACAATAAACTGGCAAAAATTTATAAAACTTCATTTATATATAAATGATTTATATATATATATATATAAATAAAAAGGTTTATTTAAAGATAGAAAACTTGAAGGACTCGAGTTTCGTGCTTATGCACTCATCCCTTAGGGTGGGCTCCGTGTGAAAGAATTAATTTATAAAGTTAAACAACTTATTTCTATATATATATATACAGAAATAAGATTTTTAACTTTATAAGTTAATTTTTTCACATGAATAATCTATATATATAGATTATTGAAGGACAAAAAAACGCTCAAAACATTTAGTCCAAAAACCTGGTACACAAAAAAAAGTTTCTGTTGTCGAGTCGCACACCACTTGGATACCTTTTAACTTCTTGTAGGACCATACTTTACCTCTTTATCATACTTTTCCCTGAACGTATTTTCACCATCCTTTCCTTTATTAAACAAAATCGATTTAGTTGCATTTATATTTCCTATGAACTTTTTATGTATTGCCTTGTATGTCGTTTAAAACTTTATTGTATTTAGCAGCAATTAATAATTAACTGAAAGATAGAAATTATCTACATCAATTATTATTAATTTGTATTAGTTTGTTTCTATTTATGTAAGTCATTTTGTAGGATCTTTTGTACTAGTTAATAGTTTTTTATCTTTATTTCTCTAACTATTTTGTTTATTCTAAGTCTTATCAGTAATGCACAAACTGCAATCCACGGTGTGCAGTTTTCAGCAAAAATATTGGTCGTTATGCTAACTTCCGAGTTTTTGATTAAATAGTCTTGTGTTGGTTTATAATTTAAATATTTTTGGAAGTTTACAGAGTAATTTAGCATTGTTTAATTTTTGTTTAATTTAAGTAATTTTTGGTAGTTAGTTTGTTTGCTTGAAAAGTGTTATTGTATTTTTGTAGTTCTTTTTGATGTTTTTAGTGAGTACATTGGTTTAAACTTTTTTTGTTGCTTTCTAATAATTACTAATTTTATCTGCTTTTACAATAATGTTTTATTGAGATTTTGTTTTAATATACTTTCAATTTCCTCAGTTAATTTTCTCAATTTATATTTTGATTAGTCTATAGTGGTTTATTGAACAAAAACGAAAAACTGCTCAAAACTTTTTGGTTCAAGGACCTGGATACGCAAAAAGACCTCTCGATCATCGAGTTTCATACCCAACTTAATCAAATTTATAATACGCTACAAATGAAAAAAAAAAAGAAAAAATCTTTACAATCAAAATTTAGACTCCAAACCGAAAAACTCTATCTAAAATGAGACTATTAAACTTTGCAACACTAAATATTTTTCTAAAAAAATTAAAAAAAAAAATATATATATACACACACATCTATCTAACATTATATACACATAAAATATATATTGAACTCTACGTCAAAAGGTGAAGTTTCTATCTGAAATGTTTTTAATTAAAAAAATTATCAATAATTTTAGCAAATAATTTAACCTTTTATATGATTTAAAAAAAATAAAAATAAATAAATCAGAAGTTTTTTTTATTTTTAAGTATGTTTAAGAATTTAGACTCTACTATCAACTTATTTTAACCTATCAAAAAGTAAGAAAAAATAAATTAAAATTATCACACAAAAAAAAATCAATAAATGAATAAAATAAAGCTGCAATATTCAAAAAAAAAAATACTTAAATTAGGTAAAATATATATACTTTAAATTTTTTAAGTTTTTGCTTAGTTTAAATAAAAACGAGGAATTCAGTCTTTAAAAATCTTTAATTTTTTTAACATAAATATCTAAATTTCTGTGATTTTCTAATTTGTTCATGTTTTAGTATTAAATATATTTCAATGTACATAGGATTGTGTTTTTTAGTAGTTTGTATTGACTTTTTTATATATATAGCATGATTCAACTAAAATATAAGCTATTTTATTAGTTTGTTTGTTAGTAGTGGTTTAAAACTTTGATAATTTGGTCAATTTTTTAGTACTTGAAGCGATATATTATTAAACAAACTAACAAGTACTACTCTAAATACATTAGTTTCAAGTAGCTCCCGCAATAAAAAACGATTGAAAAAAGACAACTAAATCAACAAATATGTTGTGCTAGGCGTAACGAAATTAAAAAAAAACAATAGCAATACGTAAAGCGATTTTTCTAGCAAACCAAAAAACAAAAACTACGAAAAATACATTACAGTAGTACACGTATCGAAACTTTTACATAAATTGAAAATTTAGAACTAAAACTATGAAATTGAAAAGAATATTTAAACAACAAATAACTCAAAACTAAGTAAATTTTGTTGAATACATGCTCTAACTATACTAGAAGAAATGAAAACTGTATCATTATTGTCCTGGACAAGACCGTATTCGTGGTGTACAACTCGATTACAGAAAGGTTCTTCGCCCACCAGGTCCTAAGACCAAATACTTTCAGCGTTTATTTTTTCGTTTAATAAATTAAAAAAAAAAAGCATTTGTAGGCTTGTGCCTACACAAGACAAAATATTTAACAAAATATTAAAAAAACATAAAATAAATTACAGAAATTTTTTTTTGTTATTTTGATTTATTTGCTATTTATCCAAAAGTAAAAAATAGAAAATAAAAGATAAAAACGCTTTATATTTCAGTAACAGCAGCTAAAATAGATAATAACTTCGGAAAAATATACTGAAAGGTCAGTGTAAGCTAAAAAAAATTGAGTCAGCAAAGTTTTAACAGTTTTTATTTTTATAGTATCCTTATCCTTTACCCACCTTACCCAAAGATAATAAAAATTAATCAAAAAAATAAAATATAAATAAAAAACAAATTGAAAAAAAAACTATTTTTTTGATGACTCTGTTTTTTCTCAGGTCAGACTGACCTTTAAATATAGTAGCCATAAATTTGATACATAAAATCGACAAACATTGAAAAGAGAAATGTAGAAAGTACTTAAAATTCAATTGAATTGTTGTTTTAAAAACTAAAATAATCTTAAAATTTAAATAATCAGACTACAGTAACCTGCTACCCAGGTACGCACTTTGAACACAGCGCAAAAGTGCTTAGCCAACCGGCAGTTCATACCTATGAAATTTTTGATTTAAGATACCTAAATTAAGCCTAATATAGATATTTTAAGAGCCATTAAAGTTTACAAAGTACTTTTAAAGCAAAATCCCCCTAAACAAAACATAAACTTTCATGACAAAAACAAAACATGTTTGTTGAAAATATATTAGAAGTCTTGATTCTTGAGTACTTATTCAGTATAAGTATCTATAATTTATTTGTATTAACATTCATATTCGACCCACGATGATTTTTAATTTATCTTGTACCTTTTAAGTTTACATAGTACATATAATCAATTATTAATTGATCATGCTTTTATTAAAATGTGTTTATCAAAAATAGTTTAGGGTTAAATAAAAACAAATTATACAGTAATCTTCCTTTATTCTACCAACATATGTTTCTGTGTGTCAACGAATCAACACACTTCAACTGGGTTCTGTAAAAAAATAATTACTGTAATGAGAGAATAGAAGCATATAATAAAGTAGGTGTATACATGTTTTCATTAAAATAAGATATTTTCTACAGATAATAGTTATTAATAGGTGAAATACTTAATATTGAATCCGACTGTTATAAAACTATATAATATCTGTGATTATTAAGTCTAAAATAAGTAAAGTAAGCTAAGTTACACTACAAAACATAAAATAAACAAACAACTCACGTTAATGGGAAAGATATTTAATTCAAATTTTATTGTTGTTAACTTATGTAAAATACATTCGTTACAACTAATAATTACTTCACAATGTAAATGAAGTTATTTAAACTATTTAATTTGTATTGCAAAGAACATTAATTTAGTTTTTATGTAATCTATTTTGAACAAAAAATAAAACATTAACCATTAGTTAGTGAATCAATAAAATTTAATAAAACTTAACGACGCTGAAGGCAATAAAAGTCACAGAAACTCGATGTAACATGTATATTATATATTGAATGTTTGCAATAATTGAATCAAAGTTATATAGAATTAGGAAGCAGATTTAGTTCAAATGTAAAAATCAAAAATGAAAAAATTAAACTTAAAGAAAAAAACAAAACACAAAAAACAAAATTGTTATTGGGCTTACAATGTACTGACCGATAATTAATTAACAGCGACATACATAAAATCATAATGACCTAAATTAAATATATATTGTGTTTTATAATTAATAAAATAATTAATTGGTAAAGTAGGAGTCGGCTGTTTAATCTAAATATCCCATACAGATATTTTAAACATTTTATAAGTAAATTGTGTTATATATGAAAGTTAAAATGTAAAACAACAAGGTAGTCATATGCTAAGTATAAACCTGCAGTAAAAAACCTACTAGCTCTCTTGGGCGTAGTAGGTAAAAAAGCACGGTTTATCTGTGATTTGAATACAGGCTTCCAATTAAACTTGGAACTTAACATATAAAGGTGTGAAGAATTATAGTCGGAGGGTAAAGTGAATATATGAAATTTCAGAGAATAGGAAGTGACTTGTGTGAAGTAGATATAAATAATAAATGAATAAAACTATATGTTACTTAGGATATATAATTATATTAATATATGTTAAGTGAATGTGTGTGTGTATGTGGAAGGTGAATGAAAAGTTTAGGGTTATAAATTTTTACTCCTGCTTACTTATTGTCAAGAAATTTTTGTATTTTAACTCGTTGTCTCGGTAGAAAATACAACAGTTTAGGATAAAATGGTGTGGTGCTAATAGTAACTGTGGTTTCCACAGTCATTATTGGCAGTAATGGATATAAGAAAGCATGTTTAACAAATTTGTAAATTCCATAAGTGTACTTTTTACTTATTTTGTTTATATGTACATATTTTTGTGTATCTTAATTTTACTTTAGATTTTTATACACTTTTTACATTTATGTTTCAATCATTAGGTATTTAAATGTTAATTGAACTGTTCATTATTTTCATGTATTTAATATTGTATTAATTTTAAAATATATTCTTTTCATATGTTTTAGCTATGAGGTGTGAAAATTTAAGTTGTGTTGTTCTTTGTTTTTTTTAACAAATAAACTTTAATACGTTTGTTTTAAATATTGTATCAAATACAATTTAAAGTTCACTGTTTACTTTCTAGTTTTTTTAGTTTTAATTGATTTAAACTTAGTACAACATAAGTTATTTTAAAATATTATACTTTTTTATTACTAATTTTAGGTTTGCTTTTTTAGTTTTAAAGTAAAAAAATATAGAACTTTAAACCTAGCGTTTTCTGGCTAAAAAGTGCTTACCATACCATACTGGCAGTTCGTACCTAAGAAGTGTGTACGTAGGTGGTAGGTTACTGTAGTTTAAAATAAAATTATTTGCCTTAGTTGTTTGTTGATAATGCTTATAAAATACATTTTAATCTTTTTAAATAAGTTCAATGTTTAGCAACTTTAAAAAAGGTTATGTTAGTTGCAGACTGGCATGCTATTTTTCAATCCATTATACAAAACAAAAATTACTTGGACATACCATTTTAAGTTCGAACAAACTAACGCTTATAAAGCATTCATGGTCAGTTTTTATAGCAATTGGTTAGCATTCTTGCAACCCTGTTAGCAGGTTTAATTTTTTTGAAACTTAAACTATTTTCAAAAATAAACTTAAAATTTGACACAAAAAATAAACTGTACAAAAATTACAAGTGTTATTAAGTTGTATTGTTTTAACAACATTTATAAACAAACAAAAATTGCTTTGAAAAAAATTCAATTTAATAAAAACTAACAAAGTTATATATTTCAATGTATAAGATAATTTTGATAAGTTAAAAAAACACAAGTGCTTCAAATAACAGAAATTCTGGTCCAGAATAGAAACTTTTCTAAAATTAGTTCTGAAAAATCCTAGCTGTTTTTTTAAAGCTGCTGAGTGCCGAGCCGACTCTATTCTAGCATCTATCTGATGATTATTTGTATTATTGCTTGTCAGCTGTAATGTCTTGTCTTGACGCGCTTTTAATCGGCTGATATTTTAATTCTCTCTGTTTTGAGTTTTTATTAGCATTGTTTTTTGATTTATTTGTTATTTGTTTGGGTAAGGTGTGTTAGGGTGGTAGTTTTAGATTTAAAATTGTGGTAAAATGGGTTAGGGATAAGCGTTTAGATGTTTTTAATATATTGGTATATATTTAGTTTACCTTATTTGCATAATACTATGAATGAGAAATTTAAAAAACATTACTATTGCAGCTGACCTGACGATTGCTGCAACTAAAAAAGTATTGTTATTTTTTTGAATTAGGTAAACTACCTAGCTCAAACAAAATTCAAATTAGTAACTAGTAATACTATTAAACTATGATGAACTAGAAGTTACCTTTTTATTTTTTGTAAAGTGATAAAACACAATTTTTACAAGGCTAGCTAGCTAATATTGCGGTCAATAATGTTGTTTTATTTATAGTTTTTATATAAAGTTTTTTATTAAAAATTTAAAATAAAAAAAGACCTCTGTTTTTAAATCTTTGAAGAGAAATCCTGTGAAGATTCAGGATTCCATATGAACTAGAAGTTAACTTTTTATTCTTGTAAAGTTATATAACATTTCTGTGTATATTCGAATTAGTAATTACCTAGCATATAGTCGCACCAATATCAAGCTGAAATATATTATATTCGAAGTCTATTTTAACTATAATTTTAGGATAAAAATCGATTTTTTATAAATACATAAATATGATAAAACTTATTTATCATAAATTAATAAAACCTAAATGGTTTACTGCTTTTACTTTACAATATAAAGTGAACAAATCAATACTGTATTTCATATCGACTACAAATCTGTAAAACAAAAGCAATTAAATATTTAAGTTTTATTAGTTTACGATAAATAAATTTAATTCTGTTTATGAATTTATATAGCCTGTTAAAACAAAGTATATTACTAAACATATTGGCTTGAAACATTGATTTTAAGCTTAAAGTTATGTTTAAAAAAGACATTGAATATAGCATAATTTCAACTTGATATTGATGCATTATTATCCTAGGTAATCATCAAATTTGTTAATGTTAAATATCACATAAACTTTCTATCCATAGTTTAATTTTTTTTTGATTCATTTGTTAATTATTTTGGTAAGGTGCGTTAGGGTGGTGGTTTTAGATTTAAAATTCAGGTAAAAGAGGTTAGGGATAAGCGTTTAGGTGTTTTTAATATATTGGTATATAATTAATTGATCTTCTTTGCATAGTATTATGAAAAGAAATATAAAAAAACCTTACTATTGCAGCTGACCTGACGATTGCTGCAACTAAAAAAGTATTGTTATTTAATTTGAATTAGGTAAACTACCTAGCTCAAACAAAATTCAAACTAGTAACTAGTAAAACTATTAAACTATGATGAAACCAATCAAAATGTAATTTATGAACAATCTTATAGATTTGCCATACTCACTTGAACCTAATATAAAGCATAATTAGTTTAATTAAGTAAACTTTTGGTAACTATAGAGTAAGAAAACTAAAACAAATTTTTTATTTCAGACATGAGGTTTCTTATACAAATAGCTAAATTTTACAAAGTTTTAAACAAATAAGACAATAAGTATCATAAAAACATTCTTTTTGTTGAAGAAAAAGTAAATAAAAGTACTTTTAAAAATAGTTTAGCAGGCTTACTGTATAATCTTTGACAATACTAGAATAAATAGAATAGAATATTTATAACAGTATTTTACCATGTAGTTTCTATATTCCTTAGTAAACAAAATAAATTAAAAAAATAACAAGAAACTTACTTTAGCCAAAGCATAAAAATGCTGAAAACTTTAAGTTTTAAAAACCTTGACAAAAATTTTAGCTTTCATTTAGTTGTTGAAAACTATATTTTGAAATAAATAAGGTTAAGAATAAAAAAATTAACAGTAATACTGTAGTTTCAAAAAATTCAAATTACTATAATACCAATGCATAAGGTTTTTTTTTATTGTATTTACTACTAAATCATTTAAAAATTAAACACAATATTAAAAAAAAGTTTTTGATATAAAGACATGTAAGACCAAATTAGTTTCAAATTTAAAGTTTTAAATCACACTTAAAAAGGTTTAGTTTTAACCATATTTTTTAAGAAAAGCTTAAACAGAGACCATAAGAATTTTCTATCAAAACAAAAAGAATCACACAAATTACACTAAACATAAAAAATTACTTGAACTAAATCACAACTTTTCCTAAAATTAAAACAAATAACTAATCTCCTAACACTACAACTTCTTCATTGCTGTCTTCTATTTATTCTTATTTCTTAACGGCCTGTAAATTATTCAGACAGGTAAAGTCTTTCTTATGTTACAGCTCGTTAATCATAGTTGTTTTTGAACATGTGTTCCTTTTTTTTTTCTTTCAAAAATGTTTAAAACTATAAGTTACTGATAACATAGCATACATTTAAATTCTATCAAAAGTATAAAAAGCAGTAATAATACATTCTTATTAATTAATACAATCTATCTCTAACAAAAATTTTCTATTTAAGTGCATTATAACTGTCTCCCATACCTGCTAGGTCTGTCATAGGCTCTGAAAGCACTGTAGAGTCACCCCTGACTGGATGAGTTCTAAATTGTTTTTTAAAAGCTTTTTTTTCTGCTATACATTTACCAACACCTGTCTTATATAAATTAAAGGTATCCTTAACAACATTTGTAGTGATTAATAGTCTTTTGCAAAGTGTACTTATGATCTGATTAAAATTGTTTTTAAAATAAACACCTTTTCACAAAATTACTGCACTTACAACTTTAAAAGTTTGTATATTCACTATTGAATTAACTATAATTTTTTCAAAGTTATTTTTTAGGTTACAAATTACTTTGTTATAAAACGTATTTTATTAGTATGGTGAGTTGAACATTTACATATAGTAGATTATGGTAGTTGAATAAATTTTGCATGTAGTAATATACTCTTTAAAAACAGTTAATTGAATAAATATGGATCATGTTGAAAGAAATAAAGAAAAAGCTAAGTATTTTCGAGGATTAAAGTTAATAAACAAGTATAGTTATAACAGTCTAAATAAGAAAGAAAATTCTTACTCTTCAAACAATTCGAGTTCTCAAAAAAAGATTTTAAATCATTCATTATGGTTACAAATAAAGGTTTGTAATAGTTTTCTGGTAAAATAATAAACAAAAATTTATAATATAGGTTGAATATATTTAAGTTTTTATCTTTTGGTCTTGATCTTTTGAATTTGTTATGTTGTATAATGTTTTGTTTTTTAAATCTTAAATAAAGAAGTAAGTAAAGTTAAACAACTAATGTTTATAAAACAGATGTTTTACTTTTAAGTGTTTAAAATTACTAGCTAAGAGTTTGTAGATCCTAATGGAACAAGTTTGTTAGAATATACAATGATAACTTTAAATTGTGCAGTATTTTTTTTTCATTTTAGTTACATATGTTTTCATTGTGTTAAGTTATATTTAAAAAAAGGGTTTGATTTTGTATAAAATAATAATACTTGTAGAAAAGTTTTAGTAATTTTAATGATAAGTAGATTTTATCTTTATTTATATGTTACTTATTTGATACTTAACATTTATATTCTATTTACTAAGAATATTATAGTTTTAAGCATCTCAAATCTTCCCTTGGTTGTGTGTTGTTCTTCGTGATTTTTTGTCTTTATCAAAGTTGTTTTAAATTAAAAAATCTTTTTTATTTTACACAAAAATCTACAAATTTATAAGTACTTGCTATATTGCCTAAAGTACTTTCAAAATTTCTTCTTCAGTAGGTAATAGAACTGAATTAATTCAAAATTTTCTTGCATATAAAAATTGAAAAAAAGTATATTATGATTTAATTATAAATCAAGTTTTAAAGTTTTAAAGTAAACTTTGTTTTAAAATGCCTAGCTTTGAAAATTTGAAAAGTTTTTCAAATAGTAAATCTTATTAGTACATCTTATTAGTATCTCTAGTTTAAACTCGCAAAAACTAAATGAAATAAAATAAAAAGTAAAAAAAAATATATGAAATAAAATCAAATCAAAGACAAAGGACTTAATGAAATTAAATTGTTAAATTTTGATGTGTTTGAATCAAACAAATATATACAAATCTTTTTAAGAGCATGCATAAAACCAATATTACGAACAACGCAAGTTTGGAAGTGTAGTTTTTTGAAAAGTGGGCAGGAACAGAAGAGTTTGTCTTGTTTATTTAGTTTATCCTTTCTGTCAGCTTTAACAATCGTGACTTTCTCAAGCATGACAGAACTTCAAATGTTGAGCGAGTTTTTGGCTTTACTAATATGGTGGATTGTTTCCCAGTCTGTTTTAAAACCAATATTGTTATTTTTAAGATTCTAGATGTATTTCATTAGTTTTCTTTGTAATTTAAAAATCATTGATACGGTTGTACAGTGCGTATTCACTTATCTGGACGCTCACTTTTCGGACAGTTTCAGTCAGAAAAAAATTCAAAAATTTTCAATATTTAACTTCAACATTTTTGTATGATACAAATGTGTATTTAAGCTTTCATACTGTAAGAAAATTTTAAATGATTTCATAAATTCTACAATTTTGCTCATTATTATGACGTAATAATACTACTAAAAATTACATTTTATCTTTATTCAAAACTATTTTATTTATTAAAAACATTTGCATGTAAAGTAAGTCAGTTTAAAAATTTTTAAAACAATGTTACATAACTTTTAGTTTTTTATTAAAATTTTCAAAGTTTGTTTTATAGGTATTTAAATTTAGAGCTCTTTAGAAAATGAATGTATAACATTTACTATATATTAGTTTTTTAATTCAAACAATTTTGCAAAAGTTGTTAATTCAAAAACATTTTTTTAAAGATGAGGTGCATGACTATATATATATTTTTTAAAGTTATATAAGTTTACACACTTAACATACCAGTGTAATGATATTTACACTTCATTTTCTTATTTTAAAGTGGTTTGTAAAGTGTTTTTCACTGTTTTCATAACGTGCTTTCAGTATTAAAAAACAAACAGTTTTTTTATTAAAAACAAACATTTTTTTATTTTTAGGAGTTAATTTTCATTTCAATGCGTATATATTTGCGTTTGTCTTTCAAATACGCGTTAGTCGCTTGTTTCAAGAATCAAGAAAACGTCTACATCGCAGAGTTGATGTTAGTATTTATATAACTTTACGATTGTTAATACTTTTTATAGATTTTATTTGTGTCTTGATTTAATAGTTTCTTTCTTCGAACTAAGAATTATTATTGAAAATAAAGTAAATTGCATTTATTCAAAGTGTGTTTTATTCATAACTTAGGAAATAGTTTTGTAATTTATACTGTTAGCATAATATTTACTACTCATAAGTATAGCAGTCAGTAAGTTACTGGAGACCATGTAGTTAAGACATAAACATAAAGTAACATTAAATATAGCCCATTTGGTTAAACCAGGTTTTAGAAATGGGCAAGAGTTCTAAATAAAGAAAACAAGTTGTACTACCCATTAAAAACTGATTTTTTAGCCTATTATCGGTTTCAGCCAGAAGCCACACCAGAAAAAATTTCACAACTTTAAATTCCAGGAGTTTTCCACTGAAAACGTGATAAAACCGTAAACAAACGTCAACTTTTATTATTTTAGTAGAACTTCCAATAAAAACTAGTTTGTTAGGAGTTATATGTTTCCGTTAACTTGATTTTAAACTCAGTCAAAGTTTTTTATTTTTATTTATGTCTATTTTTTTTTGTTTAAAAAGTTTTTTTTCTTTCATTTAGAGAGATAGGTTTACATAATTTTTTGTTTTTAAAGATGAATTAATTTATACTTTCTCTTAAACAAAAACTAATCTTTTTTTAATTAATAGTTAAGGCAGGTGGAATTACAAATGATGAATTTTAAATGATTAGTTTTACCCTTAAAAAACGTTTGTTGTTGCAGAGGCTTAGTAAGTATGATGATTTTCTACCTTACAAAAAAAAAACCTAAAATTTAGCTTTTAACATTTATGATTTTATTATATGTTAGTCACAATTACTATGTTTTTGTTTTTACCATAACACTTCTATTATGCATTGCATTATATGCAGCCGTTATATTATTATATGAAAAAAATAGAATTTTTTGAATTTTGGTTATCAGGGCATCTTACAGAAAAATCTTGCCCATTGTGTTCAGATAAGTGAATAAGGACTGTACCATCTTTTTTTGAAAGTTCCTCCCGTTTAGCCTAAATAATTTTTTGTTTCGTTTGTTTATCTGATTGTTGCTTTATATATCTGAATACAGAAAAGCACCTGACAGTTATATAAAGAAAACTACTGTGCAAATGATAGTTGTTATCGTTTTATTTTTATTAATAAATCTCTGGTTATAACTAGAATATTTGCTTTTGAAATCTGTTGTATAAACTAAACTGTTAAATGAATTTATGAAACTAAAAGTATAAAGATACAGTACGAGTTTTCAAAACTATAAAATTTTTATAGGCCTGGCAAAATGGATGCTTTCATGATCAATACTTAGATGTACTTACTATTCAGCGAAAAGAAAGCACCCAAAAAATAATTCAAAAAATAACTAAATTTAAATTTAAATTTACGGAACTACAACACAAAGGTTTTTTAAAAGTAAATTTTAATTACAAAAAATTAACCATATCTAAATTTAAAAGCTGGTATTTAGTTTTTAGAAATCAAACAAGAGACTTGTGAAAACTTAGCTCACATTTTTTGCTTATTATGCAAGCTTATTGGAATCCTAGTTTTTTCTGTTATAATAGTTAACTTGGTTAAAAATAATTATTAATAAAATTATTTGAACTTTCTAATTAACTAGGCAAAAACTTCAGAAAAATATTCAAAGTCTATTTAAAAAATGAAGTTTTCCATGCAGTTTTAAAAAGTTTACTAAAAGTTTTAAAAAACTTAAAAATATACAATTTTAATAAAATATTCATTTATTAAGCATTACTGTGTACTGAAAATGAAATCTAGAATGCATTTCAAAATATTAAAAAAATGTCCCAGTTTCTTGCTTTTAAAATAAATAAGGGTCATATGTTACCTAACCCTATTAAGAAAACTAATCAAAGTTTGTTTTATTGAATAATGTTTTGTATCTACTATAAGTTAAAACTTTAATTTTCATGGTTATAACTTATTGTTAAATAGAAAAAAGTGCCTAGTTTGATTACTTAGATATAATATATTTCAAAATAATTTAGCACATATATATTATATAAAAGTTTGTAATTTTAAATTAAAAAAAAAAATTTAAGTTATAAATTTTTATCTTTCTTATATATTTTTTACAGATTTTGAAGACACAAGTAATGCTTTTGCTAAAAGGTTAATTTTTTCAACTTGTTTAATCATAAATTATTCATTTAGTTTTTTAGTAAACTTTAATTGCAGGATGTATATTCTTTACTTTTCTTAATGGCAAAAAACAGTTTTTAAATCAGTTTTAATATACTACAGTAAGGTTAGATTAAATAAAATTGCTTTTGAATACTACTTAAAAATTATAGAAATTATTACAAAAACTTGTTTTTGATATACAAAAATAATTCAAGACCTAGTATTAAAAATACAGATATCAAAGTTATTATGAAAGTTTTGAAAATAACTTAAAATTGGTCAAAACTAATTAATTATTTTTATTCAATTTTAAATCAACATTAACTACTAAAGTTGAAAAATTGTAACTATTTGCAGGGTTGCCACACACTAAAGGAACTCAGGGAATTTTCAAATTATAGAAAATCTCAGGGAAACTTAGGGAGACTCAGAAATTTTTATTTTTTTTTTAAACGCAGGACAGTTTTGATTTTTTCTAAAAGTTTCAAGCAAGTTTTAAGGTTTAAAAAAAATCTTATGTAATTTTTTTTCTAGATCTAGAATGAGATTTAGTTAATCCAGTCTCAATACTTTGTTCAAAAACATTAATTTTATTCATTTATAAGTGCTTATTTAGAAGTTTTTTAGCCTTGCTGCTAATTCTTCAATATTCTT
>NW_028139309.1:34275-61989 GCF_965202585.1 Thalia democratica | reverse complement strand
CCTATAAAAGCTTTTCATTTATTTGTTTTTTATAAATCTTACTATTTGAATTTGTTGTTGTGATGGACTTTTGTCGTTTACTTAATATTAGTTATCTTGGACTTGATGGAAGCTTTTTATATATATAACTTTAATAAATCTTACCAACTGTGCTAGTGGAAATTTGGGTCTCAGTTCTCAAGTCTACTTGTTCATCTTCAATTTAAATTCAAATTTAAAGGCTGAATATAAAGATCCCCGCATTTCTCAAACTTGGTGGATATTGTTTTGTTTAAGTATTACCAATATAAACACATTGAATACAACTTTTACAATAAGTGAATATATAAGTAACAAAAAAAAGGTTTTTAATTCAAAATTGCATCAAAAAATTAGTATTTAAAGCAGCTAGTGAACACCACAACACTTTATATACAAAGAAAATAAAAAGTAACACTTTTCAAATCTAGATATCTTTATTTTAGTGTAGATAAATTTTATAATACAATAAAACAACAAACACTGAATAAAAATGCAATTGCAATGTAACTTTTTGTAAAGAATATTATGGAGTTGTAGTGTATTCACAAAAAAACATTGCTTTTCAACTTTGTGAAGAAATTGTTGTTAAAGATCAAAACTTGTACAACTTTATGAGTTTTATTTAATTTCATATTTAAATAAACACTACTTCACACTTGAACAGCTTTGAGAATTTTACAGCTGTTTAAAAAGATTAACTCAACTTATTTAGTAAACTAATTTATTGTAATTCATGTGTATATTTAAAAGTATTTGAGCCTGGTATTGCTGTATTAAATGTATCAACTTTTTAAATTTTTTCCATATAATTTAAATTACAAAAGGTATCCCCATATTTTCCACAAATGAAAATTATTTTAAATATGGTACTTTAAATAACATTTTACAAATTTTTGTCTAAATTTGGTTAAAACAGATCAACATAAGTATTTTATATAAAACAAATACTGATTTAGAAGTTTAGATATGCCTTACGCATTTTTTACAATGACTTGATACTTAAGCATATAAAAACATCCAAAACATGTCTGAAATCAGTGTCTGATTATATAAATACAATATAACATATACTTTAATACCAAGTACACATAGGTATTTAATAAGTTTTAATACTATGTTTTTTTACTGACTTAGCACATATGTATTCAGACAATTTTCTAAGGAAACTACTTGGCACGTTTATAAAACTAATTATAAACTTTAACATACTCTTACAATGACTAAAAGTTAATATAAACATACTAAAACTGCATCACTAGTATTTTTTACATTATAAAAAAATATCAAAACTTTTTATACCTGGTACAAATATATTCAAGCTGAAATTTCTTAGGTGCATATTATTATATATTTAAAATAAATACATTAAGGGCATGGGGACGGGGTAAATCACCTTTTTTAGTTTATTCTTATTTTTATTGAGTTTTAACTAAACTACATATAGCTTTTTACATATTTTAAAACTAAAAAAAAATTGAGATATAGCTGGTCATAGTCGGAGACTACAATAGGTTCTTTAAGAGAGGCGCAAACTAAAAAGTAACAGTTTTTTGTTTATATATATATATAATAAATTAAAAATTTTTTTTTAACTTTGTTCCTACATAATTTTCTAAATATTGCAAGGTACATTTCCTGAAATGTTGAGGTAACTATCTCAAAAAATCTAGGAGAAGATAGATTTTTAGTGAAATCGTCTTTTTTACCTTTTTAGTTTGCTCTTATTGTAGTCTCCCACTTTGACAAGCTATATCTCAAAAATTATTTTTGAATTTTCAAAATCTGTAAAAAGCAACTTGTAGCTTAGTTAAAACTTAACAAAATAAGATCAAATTGTGAAAAAAGTGATTTACCCCCCTCCCCTATGCCCTTAGAGTTGTTATACTTTGTACACATATATTCAGCTAATTATTTTTAGGTGAGAACAGATCAAATACTCACAAAGGGACAGTTTTGCACAAGACTAAAAAATTAAATAAAAATAATAAAAACCAGGTAAAATAGAATATATTCATAAAAAAAAAAGTTACTGTCCAAGGGTTAGGGGTAACAGTGATAGAAAAAAAAACCTAATAAAAATTATTAATAAAAAAAAACAATAAATAAATTAACTATTAAAAAAATATTTTATAAAAAAACAAAAATAAGAAAAAAGAATTACCAACTGAAGGTAAGGGGTAATAGTGATAGTAAAACAAAATAATAATTAATTAAAGGTAACAAAAAAAATTATTAAAAATAATTTCAACCTGTGCAAAATGATCCCTTTGTAAAATAATGTCGTTGTGCAAAAGTGAACCTTTTGTGCAAAAGTGTCCATTTGTGCATTTTAGACTCTCACTTTTTTTTAGGTACATATTTAATTGTTTATAAAAGTAAAATATAAAAGTACATATACCTGGTACAAATAAATTCTCAGCTCATTGTTCTGGTTAAATCTGGTAATGAATTAATAATTATTCATCTGTATTTGTTTTGATTAGTAAGTTTAAAAAATGTTACCATATATTTACCAATTTTATGAAAAAACTGTACTAAATGTTTTATTGAGTAATTTTTAACAACTGTTTTAATATATATTTGAACATATGAAAAATCAAAATTTTAGGTTTTTATAGATTTGAAAACTATCTATGGTAATAACGTTATAATATTTTATATGCAAAACTAATCTTTTGTTTAATAAAGGTTCTAGCTAAGCAAGTTGGTCAAACAAGTTAACACACTTTAACGGAGTTCTGTAAAAAATAGAAGTAGAAGATTAAAAAAAAATGAATGTCAATTTTTATTACAAAAGTAATTTTCAAGCAATTCATTTAATTTTATAAGTTCTAGTATGTTGCCTTTACTCTTAGTATTAACAAACATCATTTTTATAAACTTTGTATAAAAATTGGAAAAATTTTATGCATTAGTTTTAAAACTAGTTTTTATCAATAAAATAAAGTTTTTTGTAAAATCAGGTTTGCACTCTTTGAGACAAAAAACTGTTTTAAATCATCTTGAGTTTAGAATATGTGTTTTACTATTCAAAAGTACTAAAAATCAAGTTCTTAAACAAAGTTAGTTACAGGGTTGCTAAAAGTTTTTGGTAAATTTTATCCAGGTTTTCAAAATTTCTACTTGTTTTAAAAAACTACATACCTTAGGGTATATTTATAGTTTGAAATTAGTTCCAAGGTAAAAACTGTGTTAAATAGTATAATGATATTGAATAGACATCTTAAAGCTGCTTTAAATGTGTTTTTTAATATAAAAAATATTTGATGATGACAATTTTTCTATCTATATTATTATTATACTGTTTATTGTGCAATGTTGGACTCAGGCATCAAAACCTGAGCCACTTAAACAGGACACACAAAAAAAGAAAAAGAAAATAAACTTATATTCAACACTTTAAGATAAATTATATATATATAAACATAATTTAAATGAAAACACAAAGTTAAACACAATATGATATACAAATGAACTAAATTAAAAAATTCAATTCAAAAAATTCAAACTTATATATTACTTAGTACACACAATAAAGAAGTTTGTCTAAAACCATTGCTTATAAAACAAAATTCATATTTACAAAATAAATAAGTAAACTAATAGTTTGTAGGGGGGAGGCGTAGGGAAATAGAATATTTTTTCTTTTGTTTATAGTGGAAAATTAGTGAATTTTACTGGTATTTATTGTGTTTAAATCAAATCTTTTTAGCTTTAAACGAAATTGTTCTACCCCCTCACAAGATACTATATCCTGAGGTAGTCTGTTCCACATAGCTTTTGCTCTGTGAAAAAATGTGCCTTTCCACTGACTGTTTTGAAAATCATGTTTACATTTTATTTTCAAATTATTTCCTCTTAGTTGATATCTATTTTGGGAAAAACTAAAAAACTGGTTAATTTTTTTTATACTTGCCATTGATAATTTTGTAGAGAGTTAATAGATCAAATTCCCATCTTCTATATTCCAGTGATTCCAAGCCAAATTTGATCATTCTATCATTATATGATGTGTAAGATATGTTGCAACGACTACAAATATGACGGGTAAAACTCCTTTGCACAGATTCAATTTTATTAATATCCTTTTTTAAATGGGGGGGACCAAACTTGGGTACTAAACTCAAGTTTAGGGCGAACATATGTTTTAAATAGTTTTGTCAGAATTGAAGCAGAATTAGTTTTAAAACTTTTTAATATTTGATAACATGTAGTATGTGCAACCTTATATAAATAGTTGATATGTTCATTCCATTTTAAATCTTTAGAAATATAAATTCCCAAATCTTTAAAAACTTTAACTTCTGGTAACTTGATGTTATTAATTAAGAGGACAGTTGGAGAAGATTTTTTTTTAATGGTTAGAATTTTAAGTTTAGCTGTCTTGTTTTTAACCATATATAAATTATATCTAAAGACAGTTGTAATGAAGTATTTGATTGACTAAAAATAATGGCATCATCTGCAAATAAGCACTCACTTTTAATATCAATGTTTGAACAAATATCATCAATATAAATTAAAGAGAGAAGGTGACCAACTACACCACCTAGTGGTACTCCACTGTAGATTGTTAAAGAGTCAGAAAGTGTATTATTGATGAGGACTCTTTGTGGTCTATTGTTTAAAAAGTTATCAAACCAATCAATTAAGTTTTCATGTAGCCCATACTGATTTAAAATGTTTAATAATCTTTTGTGTGATACTGAATCAAAGGCTTTTTGAATATCTGTATAAACTACTTTAGTAAATTCATTTTTGAGATAAGGAACTAACCAAGAGTGTAAGCATGTTAACAGTTGAATGGTTGATGAGCGGTTAGGGACAAAACCAAACTGTTTGTTAGTTAATAATTTGTTATCAAAGAGGTGATTGAGAATTTTTACAGATACAACATGTTCATAAACTCTTGAAAAGTCATTTGTTAGAGATATTGGTCTGTAATTTAACGCATCGTGTATATTACCTTTCTTGTGCACAGGAATAATAAAAGGTGTTAGATTTTTTGTGTTAAATAAAAATATTCTTACTTAACATGTAAAAGTTGTTTAAAATTCCAGGTTTTTTAGTGATTTTTGTGAAAGATTCCAGGTTTATCACTATTTCTCAAATTCAAGGTTTTTCCAGGATTTCAGGTTTTTTGGCAACCCTGTAGTTATTAAAAAATGAAATATTGCAACAAATAAACTAAACATCATTCAAAATACATAAAAACTATCCCAAGTTTTTTATTAAAAACAAAACTATTCTGAGTTAAAAATACAAGTCAAAAAATTCTGTGTCCCCTAAAACTTTCAAAAACTTCAAAACACCCTGAGTGTGTGGCAACCCTGCTAACTCAACAAAATTTTATTCAAAAACTAAAAAAAAATAATCTATCCTTAGATTATTACAAAAACCTAAAACTTCTCTGATTAAAAAAAAAAAACAGAACTATCTTGAGGCAGCCTGAGTTTTGAAATAAAATTTAAAATATCTTAAGTTATCCTGAGCTGGAGTCATTCAGAGATTTACAAAAATTTTCAAAAAGTATCCCAAGTTATTTTGAGTATCTTAAGCGGCAACCCTGTTAGATTAAATATAGCTAACATTTGCACAAATATGTTTATTTAAATTGTCTTGCATTAAAAACAACATTCAATCCCTGAAAAATTCAACTAATACTCACTTTATTCGTAAACTTTTGGTATACTTAGTAGTAAATACATAATTAGGTATTACTAATGAGCTAACTGTAGAAACTTGAAGAGAAAAAAAAGGTTTAGTAGAATTTTAGTAAAATATTTTCTTTTTACTTTTGGTTGGTGATTTCCATAACCTACAGAGTTCACTGTAGGTTATTAATGGTTAATAATCTCTCATTTCTTAAATCTTAATTTGAAGCAAGTAAACAAAGTCTGATAGAACTTTATAAAACAATTTCAAATTGTAAAAAAAAATTGACCCCTAAGGCCTTATTTGGATTTATTCAAGGTTGCCTAATGTTTTTGGCAAATTTTCTCCAGGTTTTAAAATTTCTTCTAGGTATTTAAACTTACATGATTTAGGGCAAATTTTAGTTAAAAAGTAAGTGTAAGGTAAAAAATTAATTAAATAGTATAACAACATCGAAAAGATACTTTAGCGCTACAATTCTACAAATATCGTGCTAGGTAATTACCGTTTTCTGTTGTTATTAGACAAAAAAAAAGACTTAAACATTTGGTCCAAGGACCTGGTGTACAAAAAAAATTTTTGGTTATCATACACCAGGATACAGTTTACTTTTGTGTCCAGGAGAAACATGTTAAGGTTAACATTTTTTATTTAAAAGATACATTTATTGAGGATTGCCACTGTTTTAGGCAAAAAAAAAAACAGTCTGAGTCATAATAATAACATAGGAAAATTAAAAAAATAAATTTCAGTAAGTAAAGCTAAAGTCACAAAAGATAGCCTGAGTTAAAAACTATTCTGAATAATTCTAAATGCCTGAGTGTGTGGTAACCCTATAATACAAAAACTTTTTTGTATATGTGTCTCTACTAGGTTTTAAATAGTATTAAATACCATTATTAGAACCCCTAAATCATAAAGCAACTTGAAAACACATGAATTAAAGCAGTTTTATCCAAAATGGCAGTAAGTTTTTTGTGATTACATGATTTAATTTTTGTTAATAATCTGTTTATTATTTTGTCTAAATTCAAAAAGTTTGAACTTTACTTTTTTAAGTATAGTGTAGCAAACCAAAAAGGTAAATTCCCTATTTTGAAGAACAAAACTATTTTGGAGTTTTAGAATAAGAACTTATGGTAACTTTAATTAATTTTTTTAAAGAACGTGAATTTTTTTATAATAAGTTATATCAAAGAAGGGAATACTTGGTATTTCTAAAATGGTATCCTAAATAAGAAAAACATTGTCTTGACATATTTTGTTCCACTTGTTCAGCACAAACTCATGTTTTGCTAAAGCGATCAGCGCTAGTCAAAAAATAAATAAATTTTATTAACTTGTAAACTTTTTAATATGTGATTAAATTTTCTTATGAAAACAAGACTACACCAAGACAAAACATGTTAGGTGTTTAAATTTATAAACTAATATTATAAAATTTAACGCTTTATGAAATTTAGTTTTAGCATTTGATTAATAATGAAACTACCTAAATTCGTCTTGTCGAATTGAAAAAGCTCCTTTTGAAATACAATAAATTTTAAAGTACTTTATGGTCGCTTACATACATTTCATGGTTGCAAATATCTTACATTTCTTTTAAACTTAGAAAGCACTTTATACTTACGATACACTTAAACTTATCATCGAATATTAACTAGTTTAAGGAAAAGGAACATACTTTTAATTTACTAACAAAAATTACTAGACTAGAGCATAAATTAATTAAATTAGAATATATGGAACGATAAATGCTCAAATGTCTGATTTGTTGCAAGCTTGAAAGCTTATATATGAAAATGATTTGTGTGAAGCACGCTCGTCTCATGCAAATTACTTACTGATTGATCGAATTAGCATTACATCGTTTATAAAGCAATTTATAAACTAATCGATTTGACATGAGTAAACTTCTAGTTTTTTGTTTTGCTACAAGCTTTATCTCTACCTCGATTAACTTACGAAGTGCAATTTCTTATGACGTCACAATGAGGTTTTCTTGGTTGCTGACGTCATGACGCAACAATTGACTTCGTTTATTTATATTATATAAATGAAAACTACCATTTAACAAACTTAACAAAGGTATACTGTGCTTTCGTATTTTCAAACTGTCTGGATGGCAGTAAAAAAATCTCTTTACATAAAACTGATTCTGGGTGTCAGTTTTATAAAATTTTTAAATAAAACAATTTCGAATCATTGTTTTCAGTTTTTGATAAAATAATATTATGTTTTAATAGTATATAATTACTAAAAAATCTCTTAGTTTTGATACATTTTTACTACTTGAAAATCTTGTTACTTTATGTATTTATAGTACTGTATGTGTTACATAAATGTATGTTTTAGTTTTTATTTACAAAAACTTTTTAACTTCAATACATTTTATTATCAAAAAAAAAGTTATACATAAAATTTTGTCACTAATCTAGCATAAATTTTAATAAAAATTTCAACTAGAGTGTTTAATTTAAAAACCCATTAAGTATTTTTTTTATAAAGTTAAGAGTGAAATTGAAATTCCCATACTTGCAAATCGATTGAGTAAAAAAAAATAATTAAATGTAACTTGAAAATGCTAAAAGGGGAATTTCCATAGAAATTTGAAGCAGGCATTTTTTCCGAGTTTTGTGATAATCTAAAATGTTTTGCCAGACTGACGATCTTTGATTTTTTTAGAAAGATGGTGCTGTCATAGAAGTAGCCAGGGAAGTACAAACACCAGCGAAACAAATGACAAAGCAGCACCTAAAAAAACGCCTAAAAACACACTTCATCAAAAAATATTTTAAGTATGGTTTTCAATGATTTCAATCAAAAAGGTATTTAAAACTAGACTTTTTAGAAGTAAATAGATATATAAACTGATGTAAAAAAAAGCAATATTATCGTTTAATATACAGTTAACTATCTGATTCAGGGGTCGGCAAACTGCGGCCCGCGAGCATGTTATTTTTTTGAATGGAATGCGGCCCGCGAAAGAAATTTTTGTGGCCCGCGAGCATGTAAATGTGGCCCGCTGAGCAAAAGTATATTTCTAGTTAAATTTTTTCGGTAATTCGACTTAATTTGATTAGTTTGATTTTAAGTCTCTCTATAACATTTTAAAATAGTTTCAAGAAATTACTGCTTTAGTTTAAAAATGTGAAAAAGACAGATTAGGGTTCTAACAGGATATGTTTCTCAGTTTCATAATTACTTCTTTTTTACAGCAGTAAGTAATTATCTGAAAAAAGAGTGTCAAAAGTGCTTGGATTTAAAATATAATTGGTTATATAATACCTATTTATTAAATAAACTAAATGCAAATATTTTCCATTTTGTACAAAAGTAATGCAGAGTAATTAACTAAACTGTTATTTCTCTATAGCTTAGATATTATTTTTTAATATTTTTTATACCTCAGTTTCTTTTATAATTTTTTTATTTGTAAATGTTATATTACAACATAGTAATAAGAAATAAGGTTCATTTGATTTTTGTTTTGACACATTTTAATTTTTTATAAGTTTTCTATGCACACCAACTTCAAAAAATGCTCATACTTTAAACCACTTTTTGTTTAATACTTTAGTTAGTTTAAGTTTAGTTTATGCATACTTTTCTAACATTTTTACTTATACATGTCATATCTAAATTTGTACAGACACATTTAAAACAATATATATGACATAAGTTAATATAATTTTTGTTAGGTATACATTCCATTTTTCAAACATTGTTTTTTTCAAGCTAAGTTAATTTTTATACTTTGCATATCAATACACACAATTGCTGTTTTTTGGAGCTACCTATTTAATATAAACTAGATATAGTAATTGTAAATTTATAAATTTTGTACATTGTTAATCAAAATAGTTCAAATTCAAGCAAATAAACAACTAAACATTGCCACACATCACTATTTGAAGACTTCAAATCTCAGGCCAACTAAGCCATTTTTTAAGTTTTTGGCTAGAATTGCTTTTTGTATACAAAAATATCTGGAATGTTTTTGTTGACTCAGGCTGGCTTTTTTGCTTGAAAGAGTGGCAAATTAAACTTATGATGTATGTTTTGCTCAATCCACAGTGTTAGTTTGAGTTTTAATATATGTTAAATTTTAAGTCTTGCAGCTGATATAATTAAAAATATTATTTATATTTTTGTGTACATTAAAGAATGAACAGTCAGTGTTGCCAAAAAAGTTGAAACCCGGAAAAGCTTTGAATTTGTGAATTTACAGTGAAAAATTATAGGAAAAAACTTAAATTTGAGAATTTTTGAATAAACCTTGAATTTCAAACAATTACATTAAAAGTAATGAAATTTCGATTTGACTCAAAAAAAAATTACCAAATAAATGTTTTTTTATTAAAAAATATATTATAGTAGCTTAACAGTATTTTTTAATATTGATAAATGTTATAAGACATTTTAAAAAACTTTAATTAAACTTTATACCAAAAAAAAAAGGAATTGTACTTCTAAAAACTCCGTATTGGTACATTGCACCTTTACTTGAAAAATTTCACCGATTGTTGTGCTTCGCGTTGGAACTAAACCAAGAAATTCTACTAAAATGTCAAACGTAGTAAAAATATCTCTAATAAAAATACTCAGATGAGCAATAGTTTTTCTATCAGTGCTCTCATGTTAACAGTTTGATTAAAGTCCTAATTGGATTTATGCGACTTTATAACCTTTATGCATTTCCTAAACACGACTTCATGTTGTCATTGAAGATATAAACAAAAGTTTTTCATTACCGCCAACATCAATTCTTTATAAAAGTTTTCAATTATAAACGATATCTCATTTTAGGTAATAAATTTTGCTACTTTATTACTTGCCTTAACATTTTTTTCAGATTATTCTGTAGTTACTGAAGATAATAATATGCTTAGTCGAAAATGACTTAAGTGATTTTTTTATTGTTTCTCGCAATAACTCCTAACTAACGCTTTTTTTATTCTTGTAGCTCGTCTTATATTTTACAATTAATGTGTTTAAATGCAATATTCTTATTGCAAATAAAGAATTGCTATCATGATTAATAAAAAAAAATTTCTACTTTGCTAATGACTCAATAAAATTTTATACTTTTGTTAAACTTGTTTAAGAAACTTAATTGTCCATTCCAGCTGACTTATATATTTTTGGCATGTAATTTATTAACTGTTAATAACCTTTGTTATTTCTTTATGTAATGAACTTTATATTAACTGGGTTGCTACACAAACAGGCTATTTTAAAAGCTTGAAAACTCAGGTGTGTGTGAAGCTTTTATTTCAAACACTTTAAAGAAATCTTCCAATTCTCAGAATAGTTTTTATGACTGTTGTGTAGTTTACTAAATGCATTTTTTTCCTGGTTTTTTACACTTTGTGTACTTTTTGATAATGATGATATTTTAAATAGGTATTTAAGCTTGATTAACAACTATTTATTAACTTTTTAAAATTTTAATAAATTTAAGCTGGTTTGATGCGTCTCAGACATTTTGCTTATTAAGTGGAAACCATGTAAAAGTCTAATTACTAATAAAATATTTAATTATTAAAGTATTTGAGAATAAATTATGTTAAATCATTTGTTTTAGCTTTCTGGAATACAAACAGGTATTAATTTTATTATGTTAACTAATTACTAAATTTCTTAATGAGTGTAAATTATTTAACTCGCAAAAACTTTTTTCGAAGTAAATATTCTTAGAAATATGAGAAAATGTTGATGATATAACAAATGTATAAAAGTAACCCATAAATTGTCTTTCAAGTTAGGTTTTTATAGAGAGTTAGGTTGTAAGTAAAATTAAAAAAGTATTAAGTTTAACTTATTAAGTGCTTATGAAAGTACATACTTTATTAACAATACTAGTACATATTTATTAAAGTATATTAGTCAATGTGAATCATAATCAATATTAATTTAAACAGGCATTCTATGTATAGCTAAAAGTCATTTTAAATAATAAGGTGAATAAAAGTAAAAATTTTCTCTAGTGTGACTAAAACTAAAACCATAAGATTTTTGAAATGTCACTAAAACTGCGGCCCGCGAAGACTTTGGAAACTTGAAATTTGGCCCGCGACCACCAACTGCCTGCCGACCCCTGATCTAATTAATGTAAATTTTAAAAGAAAATTTTAATGGTTTTAAATGTTTTTATTAGTTGTATAATACAAAAAAATTTATGTTAAAGTCTAAATACTATAGAAGTTTTGTTGGCATTTGGGGTTGTTATGTAAAAAATAGTTTTTATAACGCAAGCCAACAATGAACTTAGTTTTCATTTCATTTCAAACCACAACTTAGCTTCACATTAAAAAACTTCTTGGAACATTGAACCACAAGTTATACATCTAAAAATTTTAAATCAATTTTAGTCGTTATATAATTTTATTTATAATTTACATGAAAAAACAACATTCTGTGTATTATTACGCACAGCAAATTGTTTGAACAAAATGAGCTTTTTTAAACTTTTGGTCTAAATCAGCACATTCTACTAAACTAGAAACTAGAAGAATAAGTAAACAAAGAACAAGCATGGCAGAATAGATTGAACAACTATTTATTAGCAGAACAACTTTGTTTTGATGCAAGTTTTCTATAAAAAATAACAACAAATACTTTATTGCACTCTTACTGAAGTTTAGTTAGAAATTTTTCAGTTGACCCTTATCAACCATATCTTTATACAAGTGAACTTAAAAATATAATGTTAACATTTATGAAAGCTTAATAACAGATACGTCATAATGAGTTTGATTTTAGTAATTGAAGTAAATAAAGTACGGGTAAGGAGTTACTAAAAATTAGTAAACAAAACTTTTTAAGCATCACTAAATAAATAGAATCTTAAGGTGTTTAAAGCGTACTACAATGAAATATACATGTTTAAAGTTAAATACATGTCTAAACTATAAATGGCTATAAAATGTGGTAGAATAATAGTATAACTATCAGATTTTAATTGATGAAGTTGTTCAAAATTAAAATAAAGCTAAAGTATTACAGACTTAAAATTTGAAAAAATTTACAACAAAATATACTTTAAACGCAATTAAAAGCAGTATTTAAACTAAATAATATAACAAAAAGCTTTAACATCTTATATAAACAAAAGTTGTAAACGCACTTTTATTTGTACAACTTCGACTCAAAGGTTTAAAAAAACGTATTGAATATACTAAAACTTATTTTAATACAATATGGTAATAGATTTCATTTTTGAATATATTTCTTTTACAGATACAACTGATAGAGCTGAAAAATAACTTATATAAAAGCAATTATTTTGAATAGTAAAGTAAAAGCAATTTAAACCATCTGTATTTTGTTGATTGTATATACAAACTAATACAATACCTCAAAAATTTAAACAAACACTATTTTAGTTTTGCAAATTGACTTTTTAAAAGTTTTTTTACCAAAAAAAGTCATGTATTCAGTGAAAATTGTTTGAATATTTGTTTGTAGGTTGAATTTTTTTTTTGTTAGTAAACTAACTCTTAAGCCAAGGTTTTTCTACTTTGTGTTTTCTTAAACAATTGATAAGATCTTTTCCTATTTTATTTAAAAGTTAATAAGTTTTAGTCATATTTTGTAAAGTGTTTTTAGTTACTCTACTAAAGCTAAAACCGTACAAACTTTCAAACTTTTTTCACTTACTAAATTTAGTGAGTAATTATTTTTTAATACAACTTAATAATCTAACAACATACGAAGCATTAATTTTCTGTAAAATTTAAACCTTTTAAAGTACATTATTGATTCATTCATGAGAAATTAGAAACCCGATTTAGCACGATTTAAATTAAAATTTTTATCAGTATTTTCGAAAACTTTTTCCATAAACAATGCTTCACTTGTTTATATTATTATTGTTATTTGTCTTTATAAACTTATTTAAGCAAACTTATTTAATTGTTTTATTTTTTTATAAAGGTTAGGTATTTACACTTGTAAAATTTTTTGAATTTAATAAATATAGTTAAAGTTCGAGAAAAAAACTTTTTTTTTTTAATTTTTCAACGCTACAAACACAATATATTCTTAATCTATAACTATTTATAACTTAAACATGCAACACTAAGTAAAGTTTTTATTGAAAAGACTGTCAAATAAACAAATTTGAAAACTAAATTGGTTTAAGTAAAATGTAAACGATAAACTTCATAAACTAAAAAAACTGTTTTTTCGTATGTGCTTTAGATATTAGTACTGATTTTAAAATAAAAAATGTTTTTTTTATTATAAAAACAGTTGGAAATTATAAAAGTTTTTTGCTAGTTGTATGTAAAAATTTATAACTGTGCAAAATAAAATGTAAGGTAAATATAATTTGTCACACAATTTTATAGTCCTTTTTTGGCTTAAAATTTTAAGTGAACCGCTTTAAAATATTATAAAAATAACTTTGTTAATTTTTATTGTTATTCAAACAATTTTTAAGTGCAAAAAGAACGGAAAAAAAACTATTAAACATGTTTTTAAAAAAAAAAAAAAGCAGTTTATATTTTAAAATCGTTTTCCATAAACTTTTAAATTAACACGCTTTTTTATTTTATTGATATTTCTGATTTTAAATTTTATCAAAGAATTTTTTCTAAAGTTAAAGCTTTTTCATAAACCACAAAAAGCATTTTTTAATGTTATAATTATATGTTTAATTTATTTTATTGATTTTTTTTTCAGTTTGTTTTTCTTTATTTTTAATATTTTGAATTATGATTTCACTTTGGGTTAAGAAAATGTAGTTACAGCACAGTGTAACATAAATAAGCAACTTCAATTGAAATAAAATAGATAGATAAAGTATTTCGTTTTAATATTTTTTTTGCTTCGTACTTTTAAGGGTATTTTATTTTATAAAGCTGTTTAAACTCACTAACTAAAGTTTTAACTTTAAATAAAGTTTTAGATTAAATCGACTCAAAGAAGTATAAATCATGTTGTAAAAAGATAATTTACAATAAATATAAATGACATAATTAAAAGTCAATAAAAATATAACTTTTATAATCATTAGTCGGTGAAGTAAAAATCTTAAATAGTTTTAAAATTACAATAGAATAAGTTTTGTTGAGCTTTTTGCTTATAGAATTTCGATTAATGCAAATTATTGAATTTGTTTTGAGAAAATTAGTTGCCTTAATTTATATTTTCCGTTATTTAAAAAAGGAATTCAATATGGAAGTCTATTTTTGAATATTCAAAACAAAATAAAATTTTAATTAAAAACGCCCGGTCAACGCAATATCCTTTGTTATGATTATCCTACGTGTTTTATTTTAATATATAAACCGTGTGGAAACCAACTTAGTTAACAAATAATTTGTAAATAATCAAATATGAAGTTTTGTATATTGATAGCTCTTTCACTAGCCTTCGTGGCTACTTCTCAAGCTAAAGCTGGTTAGTTTTACTGAATAATCAATTGAAATATATAAAGTTTAATAAAATTATACAATAGTATTTATATAGTTTAAAAAAAAAATTAGAACAAATAGTAAAAAGTGTTAATAACAAAAACAAATTATAAGACATAGAATAAATTTTGGTGAAATGATTTAAGTAATTTCAAAATAGTTAATTTAAAATAACAAAGTTAGCAAATAAATCTTATGTTAACAGTAGGTAAAAAAAAATAAATAAACAAAAAGTTTTGATAATGAAAAAAAATTGTAAGATATAAAATTGAATTTTGCTTATTAAGTTTAAGTGAAGTTTTAAAATAGTTTCAAAATAGAAAATTCAAAATCATACTTCTGTTAGTAAATAATTTTTTTATTAAAAACTAAGTAAAGAAAGTAAATATTTTTTTACAGTGTCATCTGATAAAGCTCAAGAAAAAGCAGATGGTGAGAGTTTTTACAATAAATTTATTTTATTAAAAGTATAAATGTTTTTAAAAAATAAAATTTCATCAATCATTTTGATGAAATAAAGTTAAAAATAGGTTAAAAAAATGTTAGTTATTTGAAAAAATTTAAACTTTAGGTAAATTTGAACTATTTTTGTAGTTTTTTTAATATTTAATGTCTAAAAAACACAAAAAAAAAACACTTTTAAACAATTACTTAATATTATTATAAAAGTGTTGAAAGAATGGTTACAAAATAATTTTAGATCTCATTGCAAAATTGATTGCAAAGAACTTACAAGACGGAAAGCAAAAAAACGACTGTTAGTTTTTATTTTCTACTTTTGAAATTTTTAAAACAAACTAAAATGTTTGGTATTTAAAAATTTCGAAAATCTTTATAATTTTACAGATCAGTTTTGGTTTACTGCCAAACTATATTTACTATTAGTTAATTTGCTTTTAATGAAACTTAAAAACGCAAAAGTTTTAACTATTTTTTATAACCTTGTTCAGGTTTTAAATTTTTATTGTATTCAAATTAATTGTATACCGTTCTTGATACAACTATTAAATCTACAAATGGTTTTACACATACTCTGTTAAGTTTTAATTTCTTTGTTGTTTTTACAAAAAAAAAAATGAAATAAAACTGAAAATACAATAATCTAGCTTTGTAAAGTTGGAATGAATAAACATTAAATATTAATGTTTTTAGCCATCTTTAAACAAAATTTAAGGTAAAATCAATAAAATTTGTTTAAAATTTGCAATAATAATAATAAAATAGAGTTATAAACAATGATCTAGCTTTGTAAGTTTGAATGAATAAACAAAGAAAAAAAAAGTCACGTACACCTTTTAATAAACTTTAAAATAAAAACAATACAGATTGTTTAAAAATACGGATATTTGCACATAAAAACTTTTATTGTTCAGTTGCTACGGACTTGGTTTTTTACTTATTAATAAAAAATAACAAAGACAAAAATGTTTTTACACTATGCATGAAATAAAAAACAATATGTGAGTTTAAATACATAAAAAAAGGTTTGGTGAAAAACAATATAAACTTTTCAATCGATTTGTTAAACTTGATCACAAACCAGCAAAATTAAGTATATCCAATAACAATTAAAAATTTCAAATTGTTTTCCAGTCATCTTTGGACTTATTCACCACGCCATCAGAGGAGTAGCTGGAGTTGCTCATCACGCAATCGGTGCTGTTAGAGGACTCGGTCATGCCATACTCGGAGATGAAGAAAGTAAGTCTAGGCAGTAGTCTTTGAAATATTTAAAATTAATCTATATAACTTATGAAACTGTTTTCTAATCGCTTAGTAAAAAGTTTTTTGCCTTAAAAATAATACTTATATTAGTAACCTAAAACATTTTATAAATTTTTATTTTGGAAAAAGGTAACAAATTGGCAAAGGATGTTACTGATGAACTTCTTAAACTTTCAAGTTTGGAAGACAACAAAGAAAACAGAGATTGTTAGTTTAAAAATAGATATGTTTTATTTAACAGATAGTTTTATTTACTTTTGTTTTAATGTTATATGATAAAAAAAAGATAAAATAAATAAAAAAGTAATATGTATTACTAAAAAAAGTACGAGAAAAAGTAATATTTAAATAAATTCTTTAGAAAACATATTTCTCTTTAATTTAGTTTATTTGTCATGCATATCCTTTTTTAAATTTATCAAGTCATCTTCGGAATCATCCACCACGCCATCAGAGGAGTAGCCGGAGTTGCTCATCACGCAATCGGTGCTGTCAGAGGAGTCGCTCATCACTTGCTCGGAGATGAAGATAAACAAGACTGTAAGTTTCATTCAACTCTTATACATTTTTATCATGCTGTTTAAGTCAACTTGTCTTCAAAATATTTTTGTTGCAAAACATTGTTTAATAATATTATTACTTAAAAGACTTAATTTTAACAACTTGCTAGTTTTAAATTCATAAAAGAAATTTATTAACAAATATACTGTGTTTATTTTCCAGTCTCCCAAGTGTTGGCTAAACAAATCGCTAAAGACATTGTTGAAGCTAAAGATAGCAAAATCAAAAACGATTGTAAGTTTCTATAAAAATACTACTTTAGTTCTTTCTTATTTTAATAAAAGTGTTTAAAATATATTTAAGTATTAAGTTATAAAAGTTGCTTAGAATTAAATTGTATTGTTTATTGAACTACTAAAAAAACACATAATATATATGGTCCTAGGACCTTGCGCACGAAAAAACCTATTGGTTATCAAGTTGCACACCACTTGGACATCTTTTAACAACCAGGACAAATTATTTAAAAAATTGTATTTTCCATAACTTAATTGTTAAATTATTTAAGTTGGTGTTGTATAGTATCACATAATTCAGTTCCATTTTAGAAAATTAAAACATTTTTTTTATTTATTGACAATTATGATTCTTAACTTTATATAAACTGAAATTTAAAGTAGATTGCCTACATAACTTTATTATAAACTGTAAGCAACAAAAATATTTTACTAGGTGTTTACGGAACAATAAGTTTGTTTTCAAGCAGTTTTAATTTTGGTAGACAAAACTTACAAGCAAAAGTTTATTTAAAGTGTAATTATTTTAATTTATTCATTAAAAATTGAGCTTTATCTGTGATTATTACTTATATTGAATATAAATAAATCAGAGCATATAAATTCAAATCTTGAGATTTAATTTACACAGGTACAAATGTTCTGAAAAGTTATTTAGAATACAGTTGCAGCATTTTAGATTTATCAAAAACTTACTATAAAAAAAAAACAAATATTTACATAAAATATAAGCAAAAACCATTAAAAGGTAGTTTTATAAGCATTTCGGTATTTTTCTGCATTGATTAAAATATGACAATAAACATTAGTACTCTTTATATGCACATTTATTTATTATATGTAAATCAAAGAATGAAATTTAAATTTTAATCCTTTTTTTAATTGTACAGTTTTTGTTGCAATACAACTTTGATGTTTTAATTTTTAGTCATCTTTGGAATCATTCACCACGCTATTAGAGGAGTAGCCGGAGTTGCTCATCACGCAATCGGTGCTGTCAGAGGAGTCGCTCATCACTTGCTCGGAGATGAAGAAACCTGTAAGTTAAGCAATTACAAAAACGCTTAAAAAATTCCAATATTGTAAAAAAAAATATTTGAAAAATTATAATGAAAAACGTGTTAATTAATTTTATTATTATTAAAAAATGTTATTAAAGACATAAAAGTCTAATTTAAAATGAGCTTTTGTTTTCATAAGTTGTTAGAAAGACGTATAAGTACAACATAGTTTAATGTTGCAACCTTTTTTACCGTTAAATAACTTAGTAATGCTATCAAAGCTTATTGAAAACACTATTACGACATTAAACGTTACTATTAAGTATTTTTTACAGTGAAACAACTTACTAATGACGTTATGGACAAACTTTCTCAAGATGGACTCGAAATTAACGACAAAAACAGCGACTGTAAGCTAATTAAACAATAATGACTTCCAATGTTTTCAATAAACATATACACAATATTTTTTTCAGTCTTCTTTGGACTTATTCACCACGCCATCAGAGGAGTAGCCGGAGTTGCTCATCACGCAATCGGTGCTGTTAGAGGAGTCGCTCATCACTTGCTCGGAGATAAATTGTCTGAAGACGACAGTAAGTTTTTCCAATAAACTAGATGGTCTTAAACAGACTTATACGTTAATATTTGTGATAAAGGTTTAATAATTATTTTAAAAAGTTGATGAATGACTTAGCTATAAATCCATTATTTATTTACACATTTCATTCATATTTAAGTAATAATTTTTTTTACACCGTCTTAAAATATTGTTTCTAACTCTAACAATAACATATAACTTTCTTAATCACTATGAGCTCTATTTCTTATTGTTTTTTGAATTTGTTCGACAAAAAAATATGCTTGAACAACTTAACTTCATAAGTACTTGACAAAGTAAATATGAATAGCGCATATTAAAGGGATGATGTCTTAAAAAAAAATCTAATTTTTCTTGCTTATCGCTTTAGCTCTCTACTTTGCAAGTAATTTACACTTTTTGATAATCAAATATTGTGCACATTTTTATAGTTTTTAAAATATTCGAATCGGTATTTGATATAAAGATTGTTTTTAAAATAAATATTTACTTTTATTCAATCTAGTTCTTGAATCTATATTTTATCAACGAGACCGGAACCGATCTCTGTTTAACTTTTTTTTAAAGGTCTTATTTAAATAACTCCACACCTTTTTTTTCCAGTCCTCGGATTGATCGCCCATGCGGTCGGAGGAGCTCTCGGGGTGATCGGTCACGCCGCAGCACAAACCATAGGGGTCGCCGCTCATCTCCTTGGAGACCAACCCAAAGAAGATGGTTCGTTGTTATGCATTTAAAATTTTTTAAATTAAATTTTCTAGATAGAATCAGTTGAACAAACTTGTGCTGATATTTTACATTATAGATATTAGATACCTTTCTGTTGAAGGTTTACAAAAATTAAAGATTAAGTTTTAACTAAAATAACGTCAAAAGCTTTGGTAGATCATTCTTCAAGAGTTTTAAGTTGTTTTTACTAAGATAAGTAATCACATTGAAGCTTTAGTAGAAAATATGAAACTAATATTCTTTAAGAAATTATTAAGTAACTAAATACTGTTTTAGCTCAACTAGCTAGAATGATCACTAATTAGATGATAACTAACTAGCTAAAATGATCACTAAAATTTCTTTTATTCATGGTTTTAATAAATTAATACTGTTTTAGTTCAAGTAGCAAATATGATCACCGACATGATGATGAAAGACTTAAGCAACGAAGAAAACAGAGATTGTTAGTTTATTTATTTTAAAAATTAATTAATTAACAAATTTTAATACCGAACGTAATAAATCGAAATAACAACAAGAAAACAAACTTAAAACGCCTTTAGTCCATCAAATAAAACAAATAAATTAGAAAAGTTGAAATGTTGCTTAAATGAAAATACTACTTTATTTTAAGTTTCAAGATATTATTCCTGACATGAAAATTTGTTTTGTCTTTTATTATTAAATGATAAATAGAAAAACTTCTATATTCTTTCAATTTTTAACGCGCAAGATAAAAAACATTTTATAAATAGTTTGACAGTAATATGTATTGATTTTTAAAACAAGAATAAGTATCTAAAAAGTAAGTTTATGAAAAGTTACTTAAACCAATTTTTAACTTAAAAACTATGTTTAAAATACTCATAACTAATCAGTCTTTTGGTATAACTAGTCAAACAAAGATTAATCCTAACTTAACTTATTTTATTTCCAGTCATCTTTGGACTTATTCATCACGCCATCAGAGGAGTAGCTGGAGTTGCTCATCACGCAATCGGTGCTGTTAGAGGACTCGGTCATGCCATACTCGGAGACAAAGCCAAAGAAGACTGTAAGTTCGAAAAACAGTTACTATTTTAGCCTGAGTTCTGAGTAGCAAATACCAACTTTTGTTTTAAATCAAAGTTGTTATAAACGAAGCTTCTTCAAGTCTAGACTTTATTGTGTTTTGCAGTAAATTTATCATATAGTTTAAACAAAATAACAAAGAGTTTAAAGCAACAATTGCATTTACACTCCGAAAAGATTATAACTTTTTAGTGTTCAGTTTGGTAAAAAGTCAGGTGTAAAGTAAAAACAAAACTAAACTTGTACCAATAAAAGCCGTGTATTGTATAGTACGACTATTAAGTTACCGTCAGATAATTTTCTTAGTACGATGGTTTTATTTTTAATGTATTCTGATAAAACAAAAAACTCTTTTAAACTAAACTTCAAGCGTCTATATGAAAACTAATATGTTTAAAGTGAAATCTACTTTACCAATTTTTTTCTTTACTGCTTAAAATATTTTTTTTGAAGTTTAGAACAAATTATTTAATAATATATTTAACAAAACAACTGTTTTTGTACGCAAGTTCATTATTGACTAATGACTTTAATTGCGTTCAAATTTTTTTTTTTTAGATTTTAAAATGGACTCTGCTTTTTTGCTAGTACTTAACGCCTTGTTTTTGTATATTGTATTAAACGCAAAAATTTTTTCAGCTGTAACATGAAACATTAAAAAACTAAAAAGTAATATCTTACAAAAATTTGGTTTTAAAGATTTTTTTAATATTTTGGTTATGTTTTATTTTTATACGTATACCAACAGATTAATAACAAAAAAAAAAGATTTACACATAAGAATTTCCATTAGGTATTCCATAAAACTAATTCTTGCAAAAAAAAAACACCATAACACATCTTTTAAAACAATTTCTATAAAAACATTTTTTTAACTTTTACTGTACGTTATTTATATATGCCATCATACAGTACTAATCATACAACAATATCACATTAAAATTCTTTTAAAATTACCAGAACATCTATGTTAAGGTAGTAAATTTGATCACATAATATTTTAAACTACAAATTAAAAATAACACAGATGTTTACTTTGTCTTACTTTCTCACTTAAAATACCTATCACACAAAAAGTAAAGAGCAAAAATATCAACACTGTTTATATAACTTATAGCTGAGTTTTAAATATTTATACTAATCTTTTTACAGATGTGAACAAACTGACCAATGATATTCTTGACAAACTTGCTGTTGATAGAAGCCCACCAAGGAGACGTAAGTAAAAAAAAATATATATAAAAAAATAATAGTTTAGAAAGTATAACAAATATAAAATATATACGAACTTAAGTAAATAAAACATTTAGGCTACAGCATATAACAGCAGTTATAAAGACTTTAAAATTTGCTTTTATCAAGTATAATAAAAGATATCAATGAAAAATATTCATCATAACATATTCTCAACAACAAAACATTATTATTTTGTTGTACGATATTTAACAATTGTTTACAAAAATCAATAAAAATTCTACAAACCAAATTATTCTTTAAAGAGTTGCCTACTGTTTATTTAACTTAGACTTTTTAAAACAAAGTTTTGAGTGTTTTATTCATTGTTTTATATATAGCTTTTATTGATAGGTGTAACGTTTTATGTAAATTTTATGCTTAGTTTTTTTAGTTTAATAAAAAAATGTTTTTAATTTCCTTTATATATATTTCAATTGATTAGCTAACACCTAAATTAATAGTTAACAAAACTTTTGAAAACTTTTAAAAACCTTTATAGTTATTTTTATTCGAACCTGCTAAAATTGTTTACAAATTTTGTCCATAAAGTATTTTCTGTAAAAAACGGCACTCAAACGGATTTTTTCTAATACTTTTAGTAATAACTATACTACTATTTTTCTTTTAATAAACAATATTAGTCGATTAATTTTTGAATGTTTTTTAACAGACATTCGCCCATACATCCGTCCTTTCATTATACCAGCTATCCATCGCATTGCTATTTGCCCGCCTCATCATGGAGATGAGAAACAAGAGTGTTTGTTTTTATTATATTGGTTATATTTTCATAAAAATAATTATTTTCTTCCCTTAATTTTGGAGATAAGAAACAAGAATGTTTGTTTAAGTTATATTGGTTATATCTTCATAAAAATAATTATTTTCTTCCCTTAATTTTGGAGATAAGAAACAAGAATGTTTGTTTAAGTTATATTGGTTATATTTTCATAAAAATAATTATTTTCTTCCCTTAATTTTGGAGATAAGAAACAAGAATGTTTGTTTAAGTTATATTGGTTATATCTTCATAAAAATAATTATTTTCTTCCCTCATTTCGGAGATAAGAAGCCAGAATGTTTGTTTTTATTGTATTGGTTATATTTTTATAAAAATAATTATTTTCTTCCCTCATTTCGGAGATAAGAAGCCAGAATGTTTGTTTAAGTTATAATAAACAATTATACTTTTAATAACTATCTTCCTAAATATAGAGATATAAACCAAAATGTTAGTTCAAATTATATGCAGAAGAGTTTTTAAAATTTAGCTAACTAAAACGGTTTATTTCGGTAAGGTAAACATGCAGCAGTTTAAATTAAATTATTAATTACAGAGGTTTTAAGAACTAAACAAACAAGAAAACTAGTCTCATATGTATTATATTAAGTTAACTGAATCACTTTTGTTAATATTTGTAATAACTCAAACTTAATTTAATTTAGTTACTTAATTGTAATATACTGTAAAGTAATTCTTAAACAAACAATTTTAATAACAATATTTAACATACAGGTCAATTGGACAGCGAGGACTTGGCCATGGAAATCACAAATGCTTTGATGAAAGACAGCAATGAAAAAGCTAAAAAAGATTGTAAGTTTAAAAAATCATACTTGTTTATTTAGTTGAATAAAATGTGTTAAAAAATATTTTTTTGTATTAGTTAAGAGATTATACAGTTTACAAACTTGAGTGAAAAATAACTAGAATTGTTATTTTATCTCGAATTTTGTTCTAATATTATGTTGTCAAGATTGTTAGCTTCTACTTAAAAAAAATGTTCAGTTAAACAAGTTAGCAACCAAAGCTACACTACTAAACAATTTTTTAAGTTTTTGATTTTCATAAGTAAAAGTTTTAGTGCAATTTTAAAGCTCAGTAGAAAAAACAATATAATATTGCATAACAAATATCAAACTTTCAAACAGAGTTACTTACTAAGCACGTTATGTTTAACTAATAACAAAAAATTATTAAAATCTAATAAATATTTATTGTACCTTTAAGTGTTAAAACCTGATTATTCTAAGGTTTGAGTTATTTATGCAACTTTAAAGTACTACTTGTTAAGATTTTTAAGAATTTCTTGATAGTTTCGATAATGCTAACTATTTTGTACTTGTTAAGTTATCTTTGGACTTATTCACCACGCCATCAGAGGAGTAGCCGGAGTTGCTCATCACGCAATCGGTGCTGTTAGAGGACTCGGTCATGCCATACTCGGAGATGAAGAAAGTAAGTCTGGCAAAGCATTTTTTTTAAATAATAAAAAAAAAAAAAAAAACTTTACATTGCAAAAAAAATCCTTATAGATAAATTTACAAAACAAGTATGAGCATACCAACCTAATAAATATTTAATTACTTATATAAAGAACCTAAAAATGTATTCAAACGAACATATTTCAAAGTTTTTATTTTCTAAAGACAAACTAATAACATTATTAAAGTTGAAAAGTTTGGTGTTTTTAATTGATTTTGTTAATTTCCGGTTCTAATTTATATTAAAAAAAAACAACTAAGTGCAAAAAAAATATTGCTTTACATAATCATAAATACATCGAAAAACTTTTTGAATATTTTTAATAAAAGTTTGCATTGAAATATCAATACTTAACATAATTTTTATTATTACCATTTTAACAGTTGACGCCATGGCAAATGAAGTTATGGACAAACTTGTAAAAGAAGGACTTAAAGTTGATGAAAACAAACAAGACTGTTAGTTTAAAAAAATTAAAAAAAGCAACATATTAATTTTAAAGGATTTTAAAATAGATTGTTAATTAAAAAAAATATATATCGTTACTTTAAAAAAGGTCACTCAAAATTAATGAAAACAAAAGTATTGTTATTTCGTACGTTTTATCAAAGTTTATACAGGGATACTTTAAATTACACATATGGTTTTATACTTATACAAAAATACAGTTTTAAAGTACTAAATAGAATTTTATATAAATAGTAAATAAGTTAACATTTTCTAAATTATTACATAAAGTAATATTATTAACTAAATAATTAAAAAAAAATATATCTCAACTATTATGAAAAATCTTACATACAAATTGTTAGCTTGAAATGTTTTAACAAGATAGCAAGCAAAAAAAAAAACTGTAAATTAAAAAACAACCAGTAACCACTAATGCTTGAACTTAAAGTTCATTTAAACGAAACAATTTGGTGATACATGTGGCTAATTAAAAAAAAAAAAAACTGTCTAAAAATTAAAGTGCACTTACTAGGTAATTTTTCTAATTTTCCTTCAAAAAAAATAATTTTTTTTGAACTGTTTTTAAAATTCAAATGTTTTTCAACATTTAACTTTGGTTTGTTATTTTAATCCAAACTACAGAATCTCATTAACAATCTAAAAATAAAAATTTCAGACGAAGTTGACTAAAAGCCACGCTTCTAAATAACAATAATATACTTTACATGAGTTATTGAACATTTAAAAACTGACTTTGTTTATACATAAATTAAAAAAAAACACAGTTATCTTTGGACTTATTCACCACGCCATCAGAGGAGTAGCCGGAGTTGCTCATCACGCAATCGGTGCTGTCAGAGGACTCGGTCATGCCATACTTGGAGATGAAGACAAACAAGACGGTAAGTTATACAAGACATAAATGGAAAACAGCAAATAATTTCAAAAGTTGTTTATATTTAGTCTCCTCTAATTAAGTACACAACGCTAGCAAAAGAGATTATAGTTTTCACTTTAAGAAAAATAAACGAACAAAAGTTTATTTGTGTAATAAAAAAGTACAACATATTTTTCACAAACAGTGTATAAAAAAGTTATTAAAGTTATTTTAAACTTATTTTAGAAACCCTGCACTAGACGCTACAAATGTAATGAATTAGTAAATTAAAAAATTAAACAAAAAAAGTTATTAAATCCTACTGCGTAGTAAAGAAAGTTGTTTATTTTAAAATGATAGTTCTGTTGAAAAAAAATTGCTTGAGGTTTTATAGTGTACCTAGACTCAGAATACTCTTAAAAAAAATTATGACAATATTAAAATAGACAATAATAAAGCTTGACATTAACTTAGCAACATTAAAGTAGATAAAAACAACTACTTTGTTAATTTACAATTGCACATTAAAGAGTTGATAGCTAACAGAATACTGATGTAAAATATAAAAACAAACTGTATAATTTAAATTTTCAAATTATTACCGCATGTTCTAATAATAATTTAAATTTTAAGATCATTACTGAACACCAAATAATAGTTTAAACTTTTATATTGTAACTGAATACCCTAAAAGTAATTTAATTTTTTATATTATTACACAATAACCTAATGATAATTTAAGTATTTGTGTTATAACGGAATACCAAGTAATAATTCGAAGTAATAATCTAAATTTTTACTGAATACCAAATACTAATTTGAATTTACAGATTATTACTGAATACCAAATATAATTTAAATTTTCATATTGTTACTGAACTTCAAATAATAATTAAAATTTTAATATCATTACCATCACTGCAGAAATAAAGAACGGATTTAATAAATACTAAAAAAGTGTTTAATTTTTTTTCAGATTATGTACATCATGTCTATGGCATCCGATTTTATGGCGATGACATCGGCGGTTAGTATACGTATTATGTGCTAAATGTGGACAAAAATTTGATTTAATTAGAAAAAAAGCTAAAATCAGATTGTTGGTTTCTATATTAGATATGTATGATCAAAAATCAAAACTTAACTATCGAAGTGTTAATAGCAAAAATAAAAATTCAAAGAATAAATAATAAAAAATTAAAAAATTAAAAAAGCGTTTAAATGTTTTCTGACGTTTGAAATGATGGATAGACTAAAAAACATTTGTTGATCGTTTGAAATCAGATTGTTGGTTTTTTATTTTAGATATGTTACGCATTCAAAAATTAAAATATAAATTATGATTTAAAACTTATAACTTAAAGTAATAAAAATTAATACTAGGTATAAAAATCTAAAGAACAGATTTTAATAAACAAACAGAAACCAGTTTGTTGGCTTTCGTTTTAGATATAATAATTTATAAAAACTTAAAGTTCAAAGGCATCAGCGTTGATTAAAATTGTAAAAAGTAAAGTGCTTAGATTTTTTGTAATAAAATTAACTAAAAACTGAAATTAGTTGTTTTTTTGGAGATTAGTTACGTGATAAACGTTTGTAAACGCGTGGACAAAAATCTAAAATAAAATGTTTTAACGCTGTAAAGACTTAATGTTTGGAACACTGATGAATTAAAATTGAAAAGTATTGGATAACATTAATTACTATAGCTAAATTATTTCAATTGTCAATAAATAAGTAAGAGTGTGTAAGTTTAAGAATTTAAAACGTGTTTTCGAATAACAAAAATTTTATTTTTTGGTAATTGGAAACTCATTTGGTTTAAGCTAACTTTTTATGACAAAAATAAAAGTTTAGAATTCTTTTAACTTGTTGTAAACA
>NW_028139309.1:0-34175 GCF_965202585.1 Thalia democratica | reverse complement strand
GGCTTGGTCTCTTTCGCGGTGCAGCAGCCGTCCCGGGCACCCTTGTCTATGACCTGGTTGGTCATGGACACCAATTGACCCCGCATCGTTGACATGTCCTGGGAGCGACACGGCCCGGAGCAGTAGTAAGCGTTCCAAGACTTGGGAAAAACCACAAAGTTCCAGTTGACCGAGCTGAACTCGATGTTGAGATCGTGTCGGCAGCAGTGGGAAGGTTGCAACAATTTATTTGCGCAGATCTCAGTCATATCCCTTGTGTTTAATTCGCGCTTACTCCTGCTTTTGATCATGGATTTTTTTCCAGCGAAACTTGTATGTAAGGTCTCTGTTTGTTTGTTGACTATTAGCATGAGTTGGTTATTTAGATTATTAGTATTTCTTACACATACAAAAGTCATAAGTATTACGACTTTAAAAGATAAAGTTTGTGACAGCTAGTATAAATTAATATATTGCAAAGATGTATATAGAGTAGATCAGTGATCGTTCGAGTGTGCACGAAATTTATCTGAAGTGCACGAAATCTGTTTTAGTTTGCATAAAAAATAGTTCTAAAAATCTGAAACTTTCATACATACTCTAAAGTTGATGGTGAAGAGCGAAAAAAAAGGTCATAGGCGTTGTTAAATCTAGTTTTAAAACTTTAACCAGATATTATGAAAAAAAATCAGGAGACTTAAACTTAGGGGATCCACATATTTTTTATTTTGTGAATTGGGGTGCACAGTTTTTGTTTAGCTTAACGACCACTGGAGTATATCACTTTAAATTTATAACTTTCAACTAAAAGTAAAACTTACATGGGGGCTGTTTTTATCAGTGAAGTCAACAGCCAAAATTTGGTCATCTTCAGCGTAAATTCGAATTCTTCGCTCCTCTTTGTCATTTTCCAGCCACTTGTTCACGTGGCTCAAAACGTCCAACTTTTTCCAATGTCCCTTGTCACTGAGCAGCTTGACCTTCCGTCTCGGTCCACTGAATGACTCCGAGGTGCCGTCGGCGGCAGTCTTGTACTTGACGATGTTGATGTAGGTCTCGTTTTTCGTTCTGCCAGCTTGAGGCTTAACGTACAAATATAGCGAAGCTTTTTTCGCAATGAAGCTTCTCTCATTTTGCGTGATCTCGAAGTAGCTACCCCTGGTTCCCTTTTCGCGCTCAGATTCGCTCACTAAAATAATTTAAAAAAATGTTTTTAGCTAAACGTTGCTTTGGTATATATATTAGAAAAGAAAACTACTGTTCAAAAAATTAAAAAAAAAGGGTTTTGTATTCTAACATTTGACCGAGTTAATGTTCTAGCACTTTAAATTTTATGAAAAGATATCATGATAAAAGTAAAATAAATTAAACAGTGTTTTAAGATAATATTCTTTTAAGAGCTATACACTTGAATACACTATCATTTTAGAATAGAACTATAAATTAAAAAAAAAACCGAAAAGTATATGATGCTCAGGGTCAAGCATTCAGCTTAAAATGCAAAAAAAAAGTTTTTAGACATTTGACCGCACTTCAACTTAAACAAAGTTTTGTTAAAAACTAAAAGTTGATGCTATGTAAAAAAAAAGTGTAAACAGAAACATTTCAAAATAAAATTCAAGTTTTAACTTTTTTCACTATATTTAAGTGCTCGTTCAACTAAAAAAAAACTTAATTTTAATGATGATATGCAAAAATAGTCAAAAAATCGTTTCCGTTTAGTTTGTAGATAAAGATGTGTTTTAAAATATAACTAAAACTTTTTTTTTTTAACTATGAATCACACCTTGGTCTACAAAAAAAAACAAACACTTGTTATTTTTGTCTTATTCTATTAAATTTCTAACTTTTACACTCGGTTTATTTTTTAATCTATGATAATAAAATACTGAGTCTTAAAGTTAGAAAATTAAAGGTTTTTACTCGTCTTATTTTATTTAACATTAAAAGACAATCAAATATACTTAAATCTAATGTAAAATTTTTAAAATGTTTTCTTAGGTTTTACATTTTTAAGTTTGGTTTAAATTTACAAACATAAAACTTAAATATATTTAGTTTTAACCCCTAAAATACTTATAACTAGTAAGCTTTTACTAGAAATAACCTGGTTTTGCAAGTATGATTAGCTCCTTGTTTGACGAAGTTTCGTCCTGGTCAGGTTGTTCCGTGATTCCGTACCTCTTCTTCAGGGACTCGATCATCTCAGGGCTGGGCAAGTCTTCGGCGCTGATGTTCGGAACGCTGTCCAGATCCAGTTTTTCGAGCAGAGTTGTTCGAAATTCCTCTATTCGCTGCATTCTGGCCGAGCTCAGCCTCTGGCAGAGCAGATCGTCCGGGTCGCACGAGTGGGGGTCAGTATTGGAATCCAGATCGTGCAGTGTTCCGGAGGAGCACGACCCGCATAAAATAAAAAATGCACATAAAACGAAGAAGTGTTTAAGCATGTTGAAATTTTTTTGAAAATCTGAAACTTTTACTAGATGACCTCTTTTTATTTGGAATAATAAAAATAACAATAAATAAATAACAAGTTTAAGAAATAATCTAATAATATATATCTTGACTCTGGGATATTTTTTTAGGCTTTTAGAATAAATTTAGCTTCAATTGTGTGCTTTATAAATTTAATTATACATTAATATGACAACACAATTAACACATTGTTTAAAACTAGTTACAGCTGTTTTACGGTGATTACAGAATTGTTTTATTATTTATAAATTCAATATTAATATTATTTTACTATTTTGATGATTGAATCATTGGAACTAAAAGGTTTTAAAACAGCTTGTAGGCTATGTGAAAGGTTTTAGTGACTAATGCTTTTCGGAAAATGCTAAAAAGCAATAAAAGTTTTAAAGCAGATAATATTAATTTTACATAGTAAGAAGTTTTTATTGTTCAGGCATTTGGTGGTCGTGGCAAAATTTTGAAAATGAAAATATTCGCGGGCAGTAGTTGTAGTTTAAGTTTTTATTTTAATAAAATACGCAAATACCTCGTGTAAGTTTTGAACTTACCCTGAAATATGTAATGTAAATTAAAAAAATTACACACAACAACTTAATGTTTTAATGTAACTTATTTATCAAAAATAGTTTTAACCATGTTTTGAACGTGTAAATAAATGAAAACATTAATGAACCAATGTAGCTAAAGGTAATGGAAATATACTTAAATATAACCAGTATTTGAAGTTTTTAAAAATTAATTGATTATTTCTTTGTATAAAAATTTGACTATTTAATAAAAAAACTTAATTAAAAACATCGTAAATAAAACTATGAGCTTTTTCTATTGCAACTAACAGTCTCTCTAAAATGACACAAGAACAAATAAACTTTTAAAATTCAGGAAAAATATAACAAATATATAAAGGTTCCTTTAATCTTGGTCACACATCATTTACATTAATATTAAACTAGTAATCAATTATATCTAAATGGTTGCTGAAAATCATTATTAATCTAACATAAAATATTTTAAATAATTACATGGTTTTCACAAATGAAACCTCCGCATTTTAACCACCATAAATTTAGTCAAAATTACATGTCATAAATTTGTAAGAAAAGCTCAACAAAGTTGGTTAAATAAAATCCTGATTAGGTCTTTGAATTTCAGAAAAGACTTCAGAGGTAACCTGAGAGTGACAACGCTAAAATGAAATGAAAATAATTACCTACCTTGAAGAATTTTTTGTAGAGAAAAGCCAGATTTGTCATTTGATCCAAAATAGGTTCACAAGCAATACACAAAACTTAGGCGATAGACTAAATTTGAGATGAACAATGAACAAATATTATGCAAAAAGGCTGATATTTTATTAAGTATTTAACTATATTCACGAGCCTGACAAAAATAGTATAACACATTCTTTATACTGTGTACAAGACTTTAAACCTAAGGTCGGAAAGCTTTAAAAAGTCGCAGACTTATAATTTTGTAGAAAAACTTATTTGCAGGCCCAAAGTTATTTAAAATAAATTATACTTTATATTTAATTTATACTTAATTTATAATAACACCATAAAACATTATAAAATAGTATAAAACAAATATATGTTAACCCTATGACAAACTGTATTAAAATAAACTTCAGTAAATTATTCCCAAGTCTTTTTACTATTTTCTTTATATGAAATCATAAGTAGAAATTATTACAAAACATGACATGTAAAAAGTTTTGAAACTATATAAACATAAAAAAATTAGATTTTTTTGAATTAAAAATGTTTATTAATTCTTTCAATCCTGGTTACAACTTATTTACTACACAATTAAATAAATAATCAATAACTTATAGCTGGTTGCTCAAAAGCACAATGTTTCAAAAAAATGCTAAAAACAATTTCATTGTTACTGTAAACTAAACCTCTGCACTGAAAACGCCTAGATTTCGCCATAACATACATGCTTATTAAAACCGGTTAGAAAATAAAACCTGATTAGACCTGAGCTTACTAGAATAAATTTTAAGCCTAAATGAAGTGATCTGCAGAGTGTTTATACAAAAATGAAAATAAATCTAATTTATACAAATATTCATCTTGTAAATTCTCGTAGGAGGAAAGCCAGAATGTTTTTTGAGCCAAAATGGATCCATGAGCAAAGACAAAAAACTGTAGTTATAAACTAAATGTGAGATGAATAAGGAAGAACGGTTTTGCAAAAAAGTTAAACTTAAATACCTAAATGAAATCTTTTTTTAATTTGAGAGTGTAAAAAACAATTTATCATATTGTTTATTTATATTGTGTGCAAAACTCTATGCTTAAGGGTCGGAAAAGTTTTATAAGTAATGAGCCTAGAAATTAAAAAAAAACATATTGAGCTCGGACCGTAATTATAAAAAATAGAAAGTAATGCTTAAGTATATTTACTATTAGTAAATAATAAATCAATAATATAAAGTGTGTTTCAACCTTTATTTTTCAGTAAAATATTTTTAAACTTAGTTATTATTTTCTTTCTTTCTAATAAACTTATAAAAAAAACAAGTTATAAAACTTGACATTTTGAAAGATTAAATTAACATAAAATATTACAAGAAAAGATTAAAAATAAACAACTAAGAAACAAATCCTTTATCCAGTTCACAAATCATTCACTACACAACTAATAAAAAAATCAGTAGTAATTAAATGGTTGCTGAAAATCATAGTATTCCAACAAAGTTTTTATATATTTACATGGTTTTGTTAACTTGAGTCAAGTTACTTGACCTCCACACTTTAAACTTTATAAGATTAGCTGTAACATATTATAAATTTTTAAGATTTGCTTTTAATGTAGGTAAAAAATAAACCTCATTTTGCCTGAGCTTTCTAAATAAAGTTTTCAGCTTAATTAAAGTAACCTGAAAGTGATTATATTAAAATAAATGAAACTAACTACCCACAATAAAGTTTATCTTGCAAACTTTCGCAGGATAAAAGCCAGAAAGTTATTTGAGCCAAAAAAGGTTTAAGATCAAAGACAAAAAGCTGTAGTGGTTATCGAAATGTGAGATAAAACAAGAAACACAGTTATGCAAAAACCTGAGATTAAATGTCTTAAATTAGCATTTATTTTCAAATTAAAGTATTACAAAAGTAATCTATCACAGTCTTATACTGCGGGCAAAATTTTAACCCAAGGGTCGGATCGGAAGGCTTTAATAAATCAAAAACTAAAAATTTTCCTCGAAAACATAGAAAACGGGCCGCAGTTACTTAAAATATAATGTAAAACCCTTTTGAAATTAAAATTTATGAATCTGATACTTCAAGTTTTCACTACAACTTTTAGTAGCTTGAAAATCATGCAAAAATGTTTGCATATTTGCTGAGTCAGCAAATATTGTTTTCTATATTTATGCAAATGTATGCATGATTTTCAAGCTATTCAAAAAAATAGTGGAAATCTAAAGCCATAAGCAATAATACTTGAACTGACAAAGTAAGTTTTTGATAAAAGCTAGACTATTTGACTGTGTAACACAGTGTATGAACATCTTTAATAACTGTAACATTGTTAACTATTACTTGAATTTTAAGTTTGAAAATTTTAAATAAATAAAAATATTAAAATGACCTGGTCAGTTTTTATTAGCAGTTCTTAATTTGTAAAAAAAATAATGTAAAAGCCTATATTTCTAAACCTGAATTTAGAACTAAAATGACAATACTCCTAATAAAAATTTTACAACAATATGTTAAAGTAACAATTATTTTTCCCAACTAGTATCTATTGCTCAAAATCAGAAAAAAATCAAAATTTATAACAAGAAAGAAGTCAATGTTTGCTCAAACTTATGTTCTGTATTTCTATTATTCTATATAGTTTTCACATTGTTAAGGGTATAGGGAAAACAATTTTATTTTTTTTACTAAAATAAACATCAGCCTTTGTACAAAAGATATAGTTATAATCTAAAAGATACTTTTCACATGATAAAGTATATGTATTAACTTAACAGTTATTGTCAGTTGTGTAGAATAATAATTATAAATCTATGTCTCCTTCATTTTTAATCAATTAACCTCAAATTTTCAGGAAATGTTTCTTGCATTAACAAAAATTTTTTTTTGTAAAAATTAAAAAAAAAATTGAGATTTTTATTACCAAAAAACAAAAAAAACAATTTTTAAATTTATTGTTAATAAAAGATATTTTGACTCAAAGTTAAAAAAGAAATCTTGCTATAGAAATGTTTATGAGATTAAACTGAGAAAGTTTCAGAAAGATTGCTTAAAAACTGTAGGAGATGATAGAAGTTTAGTGAAACAGTCTTTTTTGGCATTACATTTGTCCTTAATAAGAGATATATTGAGCTTTCAACTTTGTAAATATTTTGAAATGAAAAATAAATTGAATATACAAAACTTTAAATGCTAGGCAAGCTAATGGTCTTAAAAATAAGAACAAAATGTAGAAAAACTGCTTTACATCCCTCACTTATGCCCTTAATAAATCTTTTATTATCTGTTTATATAATACAGCTTATTTGATTTTATGATTTTATATATTTTTCACTTTTACTTTTATTCAAAGCTCAATAAAATTGCTCTAGATTAAAAGATAAAATATTTGATATTAATTTTTATTATTGAGATAATTTTGTTACTTTTATAAAACTCTGACGAGTCAAGAAGTTTATAATATTAATTTATATTTATAATTTCTGTGCAGCAAAGATTTTAAGGGAAAATTTTGATTTTCTTTGTTTGGTAAAACCAGTATTTTCAAAACTTCATTAAACTCTGAAGCAATTTACTTCAATTTAGATAAGCTTCAAATTAATTTTTATAATGAAAATTGATTAAAGACACTTCTTTTGACTCAATTGTTTTTTACTGTGTTTCTGAATAAAAAAAAAATTGATTGAAACCTTGCTTGGAATTTTATTTTGTTTTTTGAATATATAGAGTTTTATCTTAACTACATGAACTCAAGTTGATGCGTTTAACAGGCTCCTTATGCAAGGTAAAACCTTAAAAGTCTTAGAAAGACTGTTTCACTAAAAACCCACTTTCTTTTAAAGTTTTCAAACAATCGTCCTTAAAGTTTTACAAAAATCCCATTAATGATATTGAATCATTTTACAAAAATAAGTTTTTAGTTAAAAACAAGGATAGTTAAACTTTAAAAGCCACATTTGTTCTCCTTTTTAACTATTTTAAAGAAGATTCAACAATAAATTTATTTTATCTCAGACTTTGCCACTAGTCTCACTTCAAATTTTGATAAGCTAACTTAGGCTATTTAAACATTTTTAATAATTTTATAATCAACTCAGGCTAGTTTGATTCTATTAACAAAAAATTAAAGGGTTGTTATTCTTAGTCAAAAAAACCATCTTGAGTCACTAAAAACTGCCCAAGTCATCCTGATTTTTTTTTTCATATCCTTAAAAAAATTTTTGCCTCTGGCACAAACTACTTTTACCTCATGTTGATTTTTCTTCCTAATTAATAAAAAAAAAGGTTTTATTTTTATGCTTTTGCATTAGATGTTCACTTAACTTATGAGAAATACTATTTTTCAAGATTCAACAATTGAGACTTAAAAACAAAATTTTTGGGTCATTTATGTAACCACGTTAGTTAAGGGCATAGGGGGGAGTAAACAACTTTTTTTTGAAGTTTGATCTTATTTTATACAGTTTTTACTAAGCTACAAGATGCTTTTTACAGATTTAAAATTTCAAAAATATTTTTGAGATATAGCCGGTCAAAGTCAGAGGCAACAATAGGATCCTTATGGGAGGAGCAAACTAAAACTGCTAATAACTAGAAATCACTAAAAGCTATCTCCTCCTACGTTTCTTGAGATAAATACTTCAAATTTTCAGGAAATGTTCCTTGCAATATTTAGAAAATTCTGTCCAAACAGAAATTAAAAAAATTGAAAAATAAAAATTTATAACAAAAAAACAAAAAAAAAAAACTGTCAAACCCCCTATGCCTTTAACTTTATATATAATAGAAAATAGTTTCTTTTTTGACATTTTAATTGACTTACTGTAATCTTACCATATAAAGCACTCACTTATGAAACTCAATCATGATAAATCTCAAATTAATTTCAGATTTTGAACATAAACTACAACATTATTGTTAAGTGAATAGTAAAAAAACTAGCTGCAAGGCTTAACAAATTTTAGTTAAGTATTTCAAAATCAATAAAAATTATGTTCATAGAAAATTAAGTTATGTAAAACAACCAATTGAAACTGGATCAACCAAATTTTATTCTAGATCTTAAAAAAAATTTTCATGAGATTAAAAACAAAAAATTAAAACTATCCTGGATCATCCTGAGTTTATAACAAAAGTCAAAATATCCTGAGATTTTCTAGAATTTCAAAATATTTTAAGTACCCTGGCAACCTGGAAATAAGGTGTAATTTAAAACTTTTTGATAATATTTTTTATAGTTAAAGTTTTGATTGTTAATGATTAAAATCTTTTATTTTAAGCTTAATTAATTTTTCTTCCACTTTTTTTTAAATTTAAGTTTTAATTATTAAGTAACATATTTTATCTATTTGCTATACAAGGGGGTTGTTAAAAAAAGAGATTATTTTATCTAGACAGTTAGTAATTAGAAAGCTAATTGTCTACCATAGGGATTGACAATCTACCACCTGACAATAGAAATATCTGGTCCACAAAATATTTTTAGCTTGATAGCAATTAAAAAAAAAAGAGCTTCTTTGTAACAAATATTTTAATTTTTTTTATGCTTAAAATTTTTGTTATTAAAGTATTTAAAATAAAACTATAAAACAAATTTTCTTAACACTTGGCAAAGATATTTTTCAAGTCTGGCTAGCATAATTCTTTTTGGTAGACCTGGTCTCTAACTTTTACAGTGGCCAACCACTACTCTAGCGCATTTAGAGCTTCAAACCAGTTTTGCCAGACACTCAGGATTATTCAAGATATTTTGAAGTTTTTTAAAATCTCAGGCTGGCTCAGAATAGTTTTTTTTATATAAAACACTCAGGATAGTTTTAGGTTTTTTAGATAATCTTAAGACATTTTTTCCAGATTTTGAATAAGATTTCAATATTTTGTTATTTTATAACCACTTTGATGAAGAAATAAACTTTTATTAAATTTGAAAATTTGTAAAACTTTTTCATAAATTAAAAAAAAAACTCAGGATGACTCACAACAGTTTTTGGTCACTCAAGACAGTTTTTAGACTCTGCAGATTAAACTCAGTCTATATTTTAAGATATGCTAATTGGTGCATCATTTACAAAAAAAAAAAAAATCAAAGCTATAAAAGTTTTCAAAGTTTGCTCAATTTCCTTTGAAGACTTTTTTTGACAGAAATGGTGTTTAAATGTGATTCAATTTTAAATTTCTTAGGCAAGCTAGTGCTTGTGATATTTAAAAAATAAACTGTAAAAAGTACAAATTAGGTTATGCTTAACTAGCATCAAACAAAAATAGTTGGTAACTAAAAGTATTAGCCTTATGAGTATTGTTTACATTAAAAAATATTTTAAGTGTTAATTTATAATGAAACTTTAGGACAAAAGTGAGAACACAATTAGTTGATTACCGCAAAAGAGTCACATGTACTCTCTAAAGTACCTAAAACCTTAATAAAATAGTTTACATATTTGTAAATTACTATATAGATTTTTTGTCATATTTGCTAAAAAATAAAAAAAACTGTCTGTGACAGGTGTTTTCTGAAATAAAACTCTTAAATATACCCTGTATTGCCTAAAATAAACAATAAATTTTTGGAAATAATAGCAGTTTTTTTAAAAGATAAATAATATACTTATATTTTTTAAACATTCAAAGACTTTTGACTTTCTTAAAATTAAAACTAATCTAAAGAAAAGAAAAAAAAAAGTTTGTTTAAAACCTTTCAAGGTATTTTTTAGCAGCTGCTATAGGCCTTAGTTTTGACATAGGATTTTTTCAAACTATTTTAAACTTCAAACAACAAAAGTTTGTTTCATTTAAGGCTGCATATTTTTAATACATTTAAAGCAGAATAGAACCAAAATCAGTTTTAAATGATGAAACCCAGCTCTAAACAATACAACAAAACTTTTGGTTTATTTTCTAGTAACTAAAATGGCCGCTTGACTCCTCTTTACAGCCCACTGTAGTATGGACTTAAATTTTTCTTGTCATTTTATTGTAAGCTTAAAAGTTTACTAAAAATCTATCTAGTAATGCTTTTTAATTTTTTGAGGTAGAGATCTCAAAATATCAAGAAAGTTTTCTTAAAAAGTAACAGTTTATAATATTATTAATACTACAATTATATTTAATAAGTAACATAAATTGTTGATTGATTTTCAAATAAAATATTTTTGTAGTAATTTTATAAATTAAAAAAAAAAAATATTATGAGTAATCTTGCTAATTTTTAAGCAGTTTTTGGTAGTCATGTTTCATTTTGTGTATATTTTCTGTACAACTGTTGGTTTAATACAGAAAAAAATCTACAATTATTCTATGAAGCTGAAATATAAAATTTGTCCTAGTTGTTGCAGTTAGATGTATACAAATGTTGTAATACTTGTTTTTATACATGGTGTATTGATATATTTTACAGAATTTCCAATTATTTTTTAAATCCTTTGATTGGCTTTTCGATTCTATTAACAAGAATATTAGAAAAAAACCCAGTCTCTGAAATTGACATATTTTTTAAAAATTATTGATTTTCGTTTTGATAATGTCTGTGTATCATTATTAATTATTAATGATAAAACTTGTGTCTTTTGGTTATAATTCAGTTAAAATTATTCAAAAAAAGTTTTAATTGTTTTGTATATTGTTTTGTTATAATTATACTTTATTTGACTGTTTAGTTTAAATCTATAATATTTTACTAGTTAGTGCATTTTTGATTTATTACTATACCTATAAATTAAATAAAGATTTATTATTGTATTGCTTAATTACAACCTGTAGAATGTTATAATATAGAAAAGGTGTCTTAAAAATTATTTAATTGTAAATATTTGGTTAAATTTTATAGAAATCTCTAGAAGCTTCTATATTTAAATTTTTATTAATATTTTGATACAAATTAACTTGGTTTACATTGAAGTTAGTAATTAAAAAGAATAATCTACTCTAATATACATTGTAACTAAAAAACTTTTTAAAGGTGTTCATAATTTATTGATAGGGAAACATTATCAGTCAAATAAATTGCCATGTAAGTATTAGAGTACAAAAACAGTTTTTAGAGTTTCTATTTTTCATAAGCTTTTTTTGTCTGGATTTTTTCAGGTATAATACCTTAAAGCTTGTATTATCTCTTGTTCTGATTAGATATTTAATTTTTGTTACTGATTATTAAATTTCTGCATTTATCAGATATAGATTATTTATCAATTAGCCTGTACTTTATGAATAATTTAAATCTGAGTCATTATTTTAACAAAGCATCTAAAAATGGTAGTAAATATATTGAATTTTAAGTACCAAAAAAATGTTTAAAAGTTAAAATAAATAAATGGTAATATATATAAATATACAATATACATATCTGACTATTTACAGGTTTACCTGGAAACCTGGAAAAACCTAAATTTGACAATTTAAGCAAAATAAAAACCTGGAATTTAAAAAAGAAAATCACTAAAAATACCTGGAAAAACCTGGAATTTTAACAAATTTTACATGTTCAGCAATAAAAGTTCAATTTAAATTAAAAAGTCAGTCATAAAAGTAAAACATTTTTGTCATCGTCAAAATTTTAATTTGTTAAGAAACATATTTAAAGTAGCTTTGCAGTATCTTTTGAATATTTCTATACTATTTAACACAGTTTTTTACCTTGAACTTAACTTTAAATTAAAATAGACCCAAAAATGTGTACTTATAAAAATCAAGAGAAATTTTTGAAAAACAAGTGGCAACCCTGTATTTTGCCAGTAACTAAAAAAACTGTTCTCAGTTTGATTTTATAATAAAATAAATTAAAAAGTAAAAATAGCAAAAGAAAAAAAAAATTCTATCTATTAGTTATTTTGTTACTTAAGTTTAAAAAAAAAGGTTTTTAAAGTAATTATAACCATAACTTAAATATTTATATCATATACTAGCTTTTTAACTACTATATATATACTAAACTCAACTTTTTTAGTACCAGATTAACTTAATCTATAAGCATTAAAATGACAAATTCAGAAAAACAAATTAAAAAGAAAAAACACAACTCATTGAAAAAGATAAAGAAGGCTAAAAAGAAAAAGTCTAAAGCAACAATCACCGCAACTGAAATTCCAGAAGTTGAAAAAGATAGTATTGATTTAAAGTCAGAAAATAAGGAAGATGTTCCTGCAACTGATGCAGAAAAGCAAGAAGCTAAACATGAAACCAGCATTAAAGGAAGACCTTACACTGTCAGCATTGCTCTGCCCGGCTCCATCCTCGACAACGCCCAGTCCCCTGAGCTCAGAACCTACTTGGCTGGCCAGATAGCCAGGCACGCCGTCATATTCAACATTGACGAGATTGTGGTGTTTGACGAGAGCGGAAAGGATGAAAACATCAAGGAAACAGATGGAAACTTCAGCGGGGTGGGCCACTCCTCCCACAAGAACAAGGCCCACTGCTGCTTACAACTGGCAAGATTGCTGCAGTACTTGGAGTGTCCCCAGTACCTGCGCAAGGACTTCTTCCCGAGGCACAATGACTTGAGCATGGCGGGACTGATGAACCCGCTGGACTCACCACACCACATGAGGGCGCTGGACAAGAGCAAGTACAGGGAGGGAGTGGTGCTGGACAGACCGACTAAATCAAATAAGGGTTTGTTTTTTAATTGGTTAATTGTTAGTGTAATTGTTGATATTTTGTTGTTTAATCAATTATGTAGTTTAAATTGGATTATACATTATGATTATTTGTGATTACTTTACAAGAAATGTAGAAAGTTTTATTTGTTTATTACTACTGTAAAAGTTAAATGGAACGTATAAACAAAACTGTCATTTTTACTCTACTATATAAGTTTTTTAAATAGTTTCATATTGTAGAAAACAAGTTAGTTATTATAATGCAATTTATCATAATAATTACAATATATACTAAACTATTAATTCTTAATTCAATACTGTTGTTAATTAGGCTCGTTCGTGGACTGCGGCATCAGGGTAAACAGCATCATCAAAAAAGACGTTCAGATTGACATGAAGCTTGATCCTGGCACCAGGGTGACCGTTCAAATGTCAGAAGAGAGCCTCAAGTCTGACTTCCAAACCAAAAAGTTCCTCAATGGCAGAGGAGTGGACTGCGAGAAGCCAAGGACAGAGGACGGGATATACTGGGGCTACAGGGTCAGACTTGCTGGGTCACTGTCGGAAGCCATCACAGGGTGCACGTACAAAGAAGGCAAGTATGACGTCACAGTAGGTACTTCTGAGAGAGGAGAATCAGTCGATGATTTCAAGTTTCCCGTGGGAACACCCACCTCAAAGTCCAACTTCACCCACTTGCTTGTTGTCTTTGGCGGTGTTCAGGGTCTGGAGCTGTCGCTTAGCAACGATGACGACCTGGAGGGTATTGACGACCCGCAGCAGCTGTTCGACTGCTACCTGAACACGTGTCCCAACCAGGGCAGCAGGACCATTAGGACGGAGGAAGCACTGTTGGTTACCATGGCATCGTTGAGACCCAAGTTGGAAATCAAGACTGATTGAAAAACTATTTATATTTTGTAGGTAAAATTTATTTTAAAGTTTTTGAATTGAACCTAGTTAAATTTGTTTCTAGTATAATGTTTCTCGATTTAAAAAACTTTCAATTTGAAATTATTATAAAAAATAACTTCATGTTAAAATGTTAGTTTTAAATGTTAACATTTAACAAACTTTTAGGTAATTTTATGGCACTCTATTTGCACTTATTAATAGTTTTACGATTTAAGTTGTTGGAAATTTTAATTTATATGTTAAATTTCATTATTTTACTACATTAACTTTGAGTGGAACATAGTTTTATGAATAAAATTGTAAATTAGTTAACATCATATTAATTAAAACTACGATTAAGTAAAAAATATTTTTGTTGTGTTTAACGACAGTTTTTTTTTTTAATTTGATAAAATAACTGATAACTCAGTTCACACGTGTATTTTATAATACTAATTGAATTAGTTAACATGATTTATAGTATTTTTGATGCTTAAAAGGAAACAATCTTCAAATAAAGTTGTTTTTTTTTATAATTGAAAAATTCTAGCTTGAAATAAGTTTTAAACAAACATTGGCAACATCATTTTACTAAAGTTTTTGTATTTAAAATCAAAATAATAAACAAGGCATAAATCGATTTGATATCTATAAAATGAATGAAGTAAAACACTTAATTTTTTACTAACTTATTAATAAAACATGACCTTACAACGTATATTTATCTTAAAATTTCAAACATTATCAAACAGTTTAAAAACTTTATATCTTCAGTTACATGTTAATTTCAATTAGTTTGTAGTAATTAAGTGGTACTTATTTTCACTTCAAACCTAAGTAGTTAAATATTTTGATATATTATTTGATGTGATTGTTTATCAGTAATTTTGTTTATTTTTTGCATATTTTGTTTAAAGTTTAAAATAAGAAGTCTTTTCATACAGATTATTTTTTATCTTAGTTAGTTAGTAAATCCTACTTATGATGTTAAAAACAATAAACGGGTACTAGAAAGTTTATAAAAGATAGTATAATTTTTAAATATCGATAGTTTTTACTGTAATTTTTTTTATCACAGTGATCTAAGTTTAATTTAAAATATAAAAAAATCAGTAGGTTGTGTGAGTGTGTGGTAACATAATATTCTACTTTTACGATTTGCTGAATACTTGTAAATACTTCAACCTATGAAAAATTACCAAAACTTAAACAAATTCTTCTACAATTTTATTAATAAAGTAAGATTTCTTATAGTAGATCAAGTTATTAGAAATTTTCAGATGTAGCTATCGGTTCAAGTTAAATTTAGTAAGTAATATAAACAAACTTTTTAAAGCTATGTTGGCTTTGAAATTTTCATCAAATTGTACATTTTCCAATGAAAAGATGCTCAAAATAAATAAATTATTACTCAAAAACTACCATTAAAAACGCCAAGACCTATTTTTTTGCTCTTCATCATCAACTCCGGGATATCTAGTGTAAATTTCAAGTTATGACCTCCTGAGCCCCCTTTGACCACCTTTAGTGCGTTGCTCATGCCCCCTCCCCCTTTTGGCCCCTTTGATGGTCATAGATAACTTTGGGAAAAGCGTGAGCTAGATTATTCAAAACTAGTGATCTACTAAATCCAAGATTCGGATTCAGCCGAATCCTAAATTTAAAATGAGACTCGGATTCGGCCGAGTCCTAATTTCAAAATGAGACTAATTTACTCAATTGTTTGTCAAAAAATGAATAAAATCTAGAAATAATTAACAATTTCACGCTTGAGTTGGTAAAACAGTGCTTTTTCACACTTATAAAAGCCTTCTCATTTTTTATTTAAGTTTTGCCCACAGTATTAAACCTATGACAAATTATCTTTTTTAGACTCTCAAATTAAATACATACGTAGTTAAGGTGTTTAATCTCAGCTTTTTGGATAATCGCTCTTACTTATTCATCATATGTATAGTTTTTTATGTGTGGTCGTAAACCTATTTCGGTTTAAACAAAATTTTGGCTTTTCTTTAATGATAATATAAAAAATAAATATACTACTAATAATAATTATTAAAGTTTTCCTCAGGTCGCTTGTATCAAAGTTGTATTGTCTATAAATTTACGTGTCCAGGTGATCTGAACAACCAGTACATTGGTGAGACAGAAAGACAACTTTTCGTAAGAATTAAAGAACATGTGACTCCAACCAACAGTGCGGTATTTAAACATATTGAAAATTGTGTATTTTGTACTAATTGTAAAGACATTTATCATTGTTTCGAAGTTATTAAAACGTGCACTTCGTATAATGAATTATTATCTTCAGAAGCTCTATTAATTAAAAAACTCCAGCCAAATTTGAATAATCAGCTTGGTCCTGATAAAGGATCAAGAGTAACTATTAATATATTTAAATAATCCATTTTGTCTTAATTGTTTATAAAAATCCATTTTTGCTAATTACTTGTCGTTTTAATTAGTTGTGTTTTTTACAAATGATATAATTTCACTCTAATTATTTTGTGTTTGTTTAACTAGGGAGTGTTTAGCATTTTGATTAGGGAATTTGGACATTCTGAAAGCGCTTAAGTTTTTAATAAAGTTTATAATGAAAAAAAATTGTTTGTCTTGTAGTAAAGTGGTATTTAATTACATTAAAAGGTCTAAAAATATATGAATAATGACTACAATTTTTGTGGTTTTTTAAAGTATGAAAATTTTTAAGAAAGATAAAAGGTCAAAATTTAAAACTTACGTTAAATTTTCTCAAGTTAATGATGAAAATTAAAGAAAAAAGTTGTTAGACTATTTGAGGGCACTTTCTTAACAATCTTAATGAACAGGGCCATTGCTTTTCTAGTGTCTTTAAAGATGTCCTGATGAAAAAAAGTTTATGAAACCCTGCTTGAGAGAGTTAACAGAAGTCTTAACTCAATACTTATGTTTTTCATTGAGTTTTAAAATTTATTTAGAAAAAAAATTAACTTACGCTTATAATATTTTAAAGTAGTTAAATAAAGTATTTTTTTGAATAGTTTGTATCAACCTGACAGTTTTTTTAATAATGATTAATAAGCTATACACAAATAATAAAAGAATGTTATTACTTTAAGTTCGTGTTGACTTACCATTAAAAATAATTTTTGAAAAAATAATACGAAACTATAAATCAGCTAACAAAAACAAAATATAGCTTTTTATAAAAATTTTAATAGTTTAGTCACATTTATTTTAGAGTTTTAAAGTATATGATTATCTATACAGAACTTCGCTAGAAATACTGACAAAACTCATCTCTTGGCAAAAAGTTACTTATTTTGAATATCACTTTTGCAGTTGTATATAACATACTTACTATAAAACAAATATGTTTTAGATATAAAACGGTTTACGATCGACTAATTGTAATGTGGTCGTTTTAACCTGACTTCCAATAAACACCTTTAAAAAATTTAAAATAATTGCAACTTAACTTTAAGAAAGAAATTTTTTAAATAAGCGCTTGTGACATCATTTAAAGCTGAAAAGTAAGAAACTGTCTATAAAGTTGAAAGAATGTTTTACAAGAGTTAAGCTCATGGACATAAAATAACGATATCTAAAAAAACTATAATACAAGTCATTAAAGTACTTAGTAACAAATTTTGTTGCTTTTTAATGACATAGTACAACATATGTTTTAGTATAGTCTTTAAAAAAACAATAAAAAAATGAAACACTGAAATAAGAGTTTTGTGATAATATATTTAAAATTAAACTTTTAAAACTATATAAAAACAAGTTTTTATAAAATACAAAACTGTATCTGCGAACGAAAGTTATTTTTGTTGCTGTGTATAAATGTAAAGTTACTTATATTTATCAATACTTAAAGTAATTAATACTTTTAATATTTATAATTTGCTAGTTTACTTAGTGTGATGTCTAAATCTAATCTATCATTTAAATCTTACCAATATATAACAATTTTTTTATTGAAAAAAATAAGATTTAAATGTATGACGAAACGCAGTTTTTAAATTGCATAAGTTAGAGTTAATAAAAAAAAACTATTTTAAACACTGTTTCACAGTAAATGAAGTAAATAATAAAACTACAAACACAAGTACAATGACTAAAAAAAATAAGATGAAGTGCAATATAATACAGCTTGAAGTGAAGAAGTTTGCATAAATTGAATTTTTATTGGCATTTCATTTCATCAGCAAAGCATGTGGACAGAAACAAAACAAGCACTAGTAGTAAGCCACTCTTCAAAACTGATGCTGAACCTGTGTATTTTTGGTGTTTTAATTATAAAAATAATGATTAAGCCAAATTAATTAAAGTAATGGGCTTGTACTTTAGAATTTGATAACGTAAAAAACTTATTGTTTAATCAAAGTTTATTATCGAAAGCACTATAACAAAATAAATAAAATTTCAATAGATGTTTATAACTAGTTTTTAATTTTAATTTGAGTTTTTCAAATCTTTTTGATAAATTCAAATTTATAAGCAAATGAAACTATCAAGTTATTTAAAAAATAGTAATTTCTTAAAAAAATGTTTTACTTTTTAATATTAAAACAATTACTTTCACATGTGGGTGGATCTACATAGCCCTCATTACATTCACACTTAAAACTTCCAGGTGAGTTTGTACATGAAGCTCTCGTTACATTTCCTTCTCCACAATTTCCATTGTCAATTAAACACTCATCTATGTCTGCAATATGTTAATATTTTCATAAAAAACTATTAGTCTAAAGTCAAATTTTAATGACTGAGTTAAACTACAAAAGTCAAGTGTAATATAAAAAAAATTTGATTCACAGCATCAGTTTACAAATCAGCAAGAAAAAAGAGATGCTTTTTTTTAGATGTTTTAGATTTCAGCTAGTCTCATTAGTTTTGAGACACTGTATAAAATTAATTACTGATTACTTGTAATGCAATAGTTAAAGAAAAGTGCTTAGATTTTTAAACCAAAATTTAAAGTTTGTGCAAGTAATTGTCCTATTGGTGTTTTAGTAATTTTAATTATTCTACAGAAAATTTCATACACAAAAAACTCAAGGTGTGCTCAACAATTTTTAAATTATACCAACCAATACAGTTTGATGCTGTTTCGTTATACCCTTGTTTACACTGACACGAAAAATTTCCCCAATTGTTTACACATTCAGTACTCGAAACATCTCCACAGCCACCGTTGTTTGTTAAACATTCGTCTATATCTACATTTAAAGATAAGTTTCTTTGTTGTATTTTCTTTTTTATATTTTTTTTTAATTCAAATGGTTTTAGAATAAAGAGAAAAAAAACTGTGTACTGAATAAAAGAAACTTTTTTGTACAATTAATTCTATTAACCTTACTGTAACCATCATACAAACATTAAATGAACATTAACAATTATTTACCTAAACAAATGGGTTTATCTTCAAAACCAGTATTGCAATTACACATAAAACTTCCGTTCGTATTAACACAGTTTGCTCTCGTTACATTTCCCTCTCCACAATTTCCATTATTTATCATGCATTCATCTATGTCTAAAATCGTACTTCAGTTTATCACGTTTTTAGTACTGCTTAAAAACAAAGATTTGTTGGTTTATTCTAATCTTAGAAAAACACCAATTAAAAAACAGTTAAAAAAGCAATGTTATTAATTGCACTATATTTTGTACACGAACAATAAAAACTTAACTATTAACTTTTATTAATTAAACATTCAGCAGGTGTATAAGTTTTAACTTTATTTGAAAAAAAAATCAAATAATCAGTAAACCTTGCAATAGTCAAAGTTAAAAATATTACAATTTTTTCTTTTTTTTAGTAATTTATAGTATGGTTATTGGTTTAACAAGATAGACAAAGTTAAACAAGCTATTTAAGATTTCAGTTATAAAATACTAAAGTTAAGAATTTTATGTTTTTGCTTTGTTTATACAGTAACTCTTTTTTTGAAGGGTTTATTAAGTTGTTTGACTTTAAAAGATTAAACTACAATATCCATTTTTATATTTAAAATGTCGTAAAACTTTACAATTCTAATATCGTACTTATTCATCTATGTAGTGTTAAACTATTTTTTAGAGCATTTATTTAGTAATATGGTAACATATTTGACTAATTTATATTGTTGCTCTGTAATAAATGTTAAAATTAGCTTGAAAACTAAAACTTTATTAAACATAAATTGTGTTTACCAAATACATTATACAAAACTACACAGTAGAAAATGTGTACAATAAGTACAACCGTTCGGTATAAAGTTGTGATTTTAAAAAACTACCATTGCATACAAATCCAGTTCCAGTAAACCCATCTTTACAAGTACACGTAAAATTTCCTATTGTGTTTTCACAAACTGCATCAACTGAACATGGATTGGACAAGCACTCGTTTGTATCTACACAAGGTTTTATTTAAAATACAGTTTAAATAAATTCAAGACTTTGTTAAAAATTTTTAGAAAACTAATATTAAAAGCAATGTTATTAATCTCATTACCGTCTGCATTTTCAATGATCCAGTCACGATAGAAGTGGACATCAGTGAAGACACTAGGCCAGCCCGAAGCCCCACAAGAATTCGGACCATACGAAACAATTCCGAACTGAACAAACGAACGACCTTTCAAACAAACAAGTGGACCACCAGAATCCCCCTTTAGTTGGATAAATTTCAAACAATGTGTTTTTGTATAAAAAAGTTCAGACTTTTGAGCAGTTTGTTACAAACGTGTTAAATTTAGTTTTTATGAATATTTTTATCTGCATTATTATATGTGTAATATTTATAACAAATTAAGACCAAAATTTAAAATATATTAATAGTTTTTATGTTTCTAACTTTTGTAATTGGCACTATATAAACTGATTTTCTTAAATAAATCTGTAGTTTTAAATTTTTTCAATTAATCCTTTAAAAACAATAAAATAATTAATAAGTACATGGCAAGTACTAATTCCGCCATTTTCTACGCTACCCGCACACAAAGTTCCTCTGTAAACTACGTTGACGTTTGAATAAGCATCTTCGCAGATATTATTGTCAACTATGGGCAACCGAACTTGGTACAACTGTGTTGGAAGTATGCTACCAGGGGCTGTAAAACATTGTACTATTTACATTTTTGTATTTTTTACTTTAAACAAAAGCTTCTTTCACTTCAAAGAACATATATATAGTTTATATACATATATATGTGTTAAGCAAAAAACGATTTAACCATTTCGTTTTTAAGAATTTAAGTATAATTACAACTTTAAAGTTTTCCGAAATGAAATAAATACGTAGTACTTTTAGCAAGTGGAATAATAAGGTTAACATTGGGTTCGAATACCTATTATAATTAAATAGCATACTAAGTTTTCTATTTAAAAACATACCTTAAACATTTTTATTCTAATACTTAATATAAAAGGTCTAAATTACCTAGTGTTCCCCAGCCAGTATTAATGCAAATATCACCAGCTACCGGTGAGTTTTCTTCAGAAGGTAAGCAGATTGGTGAAATATTATCAGTGAATAATATTTCCTCCGTCGTGTGTAGTAGTGCTAAATCTCCTACTAAAACCGCGCTGTAACGTTAATTTTCAAGGTGAACAGAAAAATAAAAACATATAAATACATTTTGTTAATGTGTACCTAACCTTTTGAGTGTAAATTGTCTCTAAAAGTATCAAAAAAAATCAATATATTCATATATAGCCTACAACAACATAAACAAATATACTTTTTAGTTTGCTTGTGAATTATTTTCATAGTAGCTTATAGTATACCTTATAAAGTTAGTGTAAAATTGTTTAGTCTTGTTTTTCTCTCAACAAAGTATTTATGGTTAAGTTATTACTATATGATAAGATTAGGTATCGAAAATTAACAGTCAGTCTTATTACAATAAGCAACAGCTATAATGTGAAGACAACGTACAGTTATGTGATAAGGGGTTAAGAATATACCTTTTAAGAATCAAAGTTTTTAACGTACACTGATTAAAAAAAAAGTATTGTGTTATACTTACTAACAAACTAGGTTTTGCTTGAACAATATAATTTTTAGTACGAACCAGGGGCGTAGCGTGGGGAGGGACACTGGCGCATGCGTGCCAGCCAAAAATAGAAAAATGTAAAAAAAAGAATGTAATATCTTTATTCTTTATAGTTTATTTTTTCTGCTTAATTTGCCTTTTTTCAACTATGTTTATCTAGTATTCAAAAAGTTAAACGAATTTTTGACTACCAATTAGTGATAAGTTAGGAAAGTACATGTCATTACTCAATATACTGAATCGGTGCGTAATTGCAAATGCGCACCGATGTTGATGAAAAACTCCATAAGGAAAAATTTTATAAGTTCATAAACTTCATAAGAATTTATACTCAAAAAGCACGCAATTAATAAAGCGCACCGCTGTAGTATAACCTTATGGCAGATCATTTTTCTAAAAAAAGTTTACAAAAATACGTCACATTAAAGAAAAATTAAACAATTAAAAAAGTTTTTTTTATGCTACATTGTTAAGACTACTGCTAGTTTTCTGAACTTTATTTTTGTAAACATACAAGAAAAAGCGTGTCGGCCTATGAGAAATAAACTTTGTTTGTGATTTTTATTTCAAACAAATACAATCAAATGAATTAAATTTAAAAATTATACTTTTAACTATTTTACAAAGTTTTAATAAAATGTAATAACAGTTATAAAGTTGGTCTATTTTAATTTCTGTGTAACTTTATTAAAATTATGTGCAATGAGGTGTTGTTATCGCTGTTGTATTGTATATTAAAGAGATTGATATTTTTTTCGTAAATAAAATAGATACTTTCGTTTTATTGAATATATTAATTTTTAAAGATATAAAGTTTACTGTAATTAATAAAAACAATTTTTATTTAGTAAGTTTACATTTTTGCAAGTATAAGTAATTCTTATGAAATTTATACTTTTATTTAATTGTTTAATTTTGTAATATATAAATATTTTTTAAAACAGTTAACGAACTTATTTTACTTAATAAATTAATTTCAATTACATTACTTAAAAAAAATTTTTTTTATAGCTAATTACAAAAGTTTTAATTTAGAGGATTTTTTGAGAAAAAAGTTTGCGCACCCCCTGACCAAAATACCACGCTACGCCACTGGTACGAACTAACACTTTAAGCATTAACAATGAACGATATAAAAGTAACATTTAACATAACTAAACAATAAATAGAAAAAAATCTTAAAACGGAATAGTTTTAAAGTTTGTTTCTAAAAGTTTATTAATCTTTATTTAGATTGACTAAAAACATAGTTTTTGTTATAAAATTAAGTTCAAAAATGCTAAAAATTTTACACCACCAAAATTTTTAAACAAATAAAAGAATAATCTTACTTATCCCATCCAGGGTAGATAATTACGTCATTAAAAAATATTCTATTAGAATTATCCAGTCTGTTGTTTGTTCCAATTATTCCTATCAGCTCACTAAAAGTGTTTTACAATTAAAAATTATCAATAAAACAACTCAATGTTATTTTTTCTAATTTTTGTAACTTTATAATACTAAGTTTCAAAAGTTCTTTTTTTTCAACTCGATTAGTATCATATAATTTTTGTCGTTACTAGTAAAGGTATTCAGTGAAATTGGAATAAAATATCTAACAGTAAAAGTTATATAAAAACTAAATGTAAACTTTTAAATGTAACGCGTAATTTACAATTCGATAAAAAGTATAAACACAAGAATTTTTTGAGGTTAATTTAAGATGCACTTTAAAATAGAAGGTACTTTAGTTAAAACACACACACAGCAATTTCAAAAAAAAAGTCAATAATCTTAATTAATAATTTTTCAGTTGACTTGCGATGTTAAAACTAAAAAAAAACTTTTTTCAAAGAACGCACATACAAAAAAAAAAGACAAAGTTTTAACTATCAAAACAAAACAAACTCTGGATTGTAAATTACTTCACTGTAAACACAGTGAGCAGCAGTTAAAATCCAATTAGAACTTATTATGGAAGCACCACACAAGAATTGATTCAATCCCCTGTACAATGCCACCATCCAAGGATACGAGTTGTTTGCAGCCAAGTTGCCGCCAATAATTCTGTTGTCCTGTGTGTTTGGTTTGATAGTTAGGTTTTAGATTATAGCGATAAACTAAGACGATAAAATTGTTTACAAGCTTAAAAACAACATTTTAGATCTTAGCTTAATATTAATTTTTGTACTTTAAAGTTTTATTGATTACACTTAAATGCGACTAATATAGTTTTTAGGTTTAGAAATATACTTATAATTAACTATTTACCCATGTAAACTGAATACGGTTTTGATTTTTTCCACATTGACCATAGGTAGTTGAACTTCTTTCTAAAAACCAAAGCAAACTTTCTAACCTTTTAGTTTAAACTTACAGCTAGTTTAAATAAAATTTAAAGAAAAAAGTTATGAACGATTTTTTATTCTAACAAAAAACTACACTTTTAGTTTAATTTTAAAAAATGTACTGACTCATTTTTTAACATAAGAGAATATGTAAACAGTTTAACTTTTACATAACTCACCACATTCAACCTCATCAGAGTTGTCGTTCGGACAATCAACTTTTCCATCACATTTATTTATTTTTGAAACACAAGACCCATCCCAGCATCTGAAGTTGTTTTCGTCAGCACAGTCTGTAACAAATTCATTATAATTAGTACTAAAATGTACTTAAAAAAATATGTGATCAATAAATTTATAGCTGTTTTCGTCAGACTAAAGATGTTTTTTTAAATTCGTAATTTTAAACCGTAATTTTTTTAAAGTTTTTGTATTGTATAAGTTCATTACAAAATTGAAGTATAATATAAAAGTACAGTTTAGGGTACACAAGTTTGTGCAAAAGTTTTTCCTTAGTTTTTTTTTCAGTTTTCTACAAGATTTTGAACTTATTTCGTTATTTAATGTTCTAAAGCGATTAGTTTCAACTTATTTAGTTTCAGTTTATACTTGAAATACTTTACAATGAACTAAATTAAATAGCAGAAACTTATTTGAAAAAGTATTAAAGTGTTAACATAATTTTTTTTATTAAACTTTTAGGAACTAAGATTTATATATGTTTAATCATAAATTAACAACAAACAAAAAACAGTACCTAACAAATAAAAGTAGTCCATAAAAGTTGACGAAAAATACTTTCAGTTTACTAAAGACACAACTTTTTTAAATACAAAATCATAAATTTATTATACCTTCAAGAAACTTCCATTCTATAATAAATCCTTTTTTTTGTACGTAGCTATCGCTAGTGAAAATGATTTCTACTTTTTCATCTGTCACAAAATTTCTTGCTGGCGTTGTAGAACAAAACTTGTGTCCAGCGTACTAATTAAATTGTTATTTTTAGATTTTATAATCTTTAAATAAATCTTAAAATCTTTTTCATATAAAAAAGGTTTGATTATCCCAGGTAAACTAAATCTAGATGTGTTATTTAGTTTTAAAAATTTAAATAGTCTTATTTATTTTACAAATGTTCACTTACAACTTCGCTTCCAACATTTAGTTGCAATGCATCATAGCTGCAATATTCATCTTGTTCAATATCAGTTTCAATGAAGCTTATTTCAAGTAACTGTATTATACTATTTGTAATAATAATAAACTATGTTAATACAACAAAACTATATCAAATATTAAATTGCACTTATTTTTGAATTTACAAAGGATAATAAAAAAACAACGTTTAATTTTTTCTTTATCTTTTAACGGCTGCTTTACTAAATTTAAAATGACAATAACATAGTTAAATTTTGTCCTTTAAGTGAAATTTAAGTTACAATTATGTTTCATTGTTTATGTGTTTATGTTTAACAATCATTTGAGATAGTAATTTAAGTTTTAGGGTACAAATGACATTAAACTATAGTTTGTAAGAAGTTGTTTGTGTGTAAAAAACAAAACTACACATTTATTACTTAAAGTATTTTAAGTTAAAATATAATGACGATAAAACTTTACGCCCATATTTTTACCAACTTATTCTATTACTTCAAATTATTAGTAAAAAAAGTTAAATGATTACTATAGTGCTAAGTGTAATTAAATAAATATTAACACAAGAAATATAAGATTTTATGATTAAGATTAAAAAAATAAATGAAAAAATACTTTTGATGTTTTCTAACTTACCATCCCTGGACGTGAATTTATTGTAGAAGAACAACTTTGATCATTGTCGTAAGGCAATGGGTAGTTAGGAGATACTAAATACCCAAAACTATCAATTGTGTGTTCAAATTCACAAATATTTGTTGTTTCTAATTAATTATGACAGTCAATAAAAAAGCATGAAAATATACAGCAAAATACACAAATATTGAACGAAAACTTAAGTTTAGAAATTTATGAACGAAAATTTTGTCTTTATACATTAAAATTTAATTTTTTTTTCAAAGGATTGTGTTTATTTAAACTAGTAGGTTTTAAACTAACCAACACAAGTTGATCCATTGTAGTATAATTCATTACTACAGATGCAATTGTATCCTTCGAAAGTTGTTACACAAGTAGATTCTGGTGGGCATAATGATGTACTACTACAGTTGTTTTCTGAAAAAATTAGTTTAAATAATAGTTATAAAGTTTTAAAACTAAAATAACATTTATAATTAAGATTATTTTAATCTTAATCTAGATTTTAGATCTTGTTGATACTTGTTTTAAATATTTTATTTTTAGTTTTGGGTAATTTTCAATTTATATTAAACTTTTACTTTTTGCATTAGTTTAATTTTTAACTAATACATGTTTTATTCAATTATTATACATTAACAATTTGAAAGTTTTGAATACGCCATATCTTAGTTTTGTCTTTATTTCATGCATGAACAAGTTTTAATTCTCAACCCTTACTCAACAATATGGTATAGAGCAATTTTATAATTATTTAAGTTTTGATAAGATCGGAACTTTTCTGTACTGAAACTAGATAACAAATAGAATAGGTAATTCGCACTTGTATTATTATATAGAACATAGGTTACAAAATGTTTTTAATAAGTATTGTTTAAACATTAAAACTGTTGAAAGCTTACAATTTTATCAACTGTACTTTTGACAATAAGTTTAGGCTAAGTTTAGATCAAAGACTTGTTTTATGTTATTAAAAAATCCTATGTTTAACATCAAAATAAGTAAATGTTTAGATAACAACATCCTTAGTTCATAAACTTAAAACAAATTCTTAATCATTCTAATGTTTTTCTGACAAAATATGAGCTATAAAAACACTTTAACATAAGGTAATTGAAAACTTACTTTTTAAATAGATGTTTATCCAATCACTGTACTCTGAAACTCGAGTGTAGACCCCAGGTAGTTCCGGTAGAGCGCACCCAATACCGAAACTGGTGACCCCGTGAAGGTACGAAGTTGCCCCATCCGAACAAACCAATGGTCCTCCGCTGTCACCTTGACAACTGTCCACTCCTCCTTCCTCTATTCTATAATTCAGTCGCAAATTAAAAAAGCTAATTATAAAATTAAATTTTAATTCAAATATATTTATAACTGTTTGTCCTGTTTGTTTATTTATTGACATTTATTAAAGTTGTATTTTGAGTACTTTAAAGTATCTAATAATAAACTATTTAGTTAGAAAAAGTCAAAGTTTGTTTTTTTTAAAACTATGTTAAATAGCATAATTTAACACTTTGTTTCGAAACATTTTTTATGAATATACTAAAAGTTAAAATTTTAAAGTTTTTAAACTAACCCAGCACATAACATAGAATCAAGTATTTCAATTGTAGGTATCTGTACTCTCAAATAGTCTTCACACTGATCATTACTAAAAACTTTTACATCTGCTTTTTGAAGCTGTAAGGGAAGAGGTCCTCCTGAAGTTAATAGTTTTATTTAAATTTATAATACTTTATTGCTTTAACACTTTACGCAACTACAAAAATAAGTGAGTATTGATTTATTATTTAAATTCAATTTTGATAAGAGACAATGCTTCGTATTTTCTAAACACAATAAATTTTAAACAGTTTAAAATTTATTGTGTTTGATAAATACGATATATTTCTGAAATCACAAGTACATTATAAACTCGTGCTTACTTAAATCTTTACTTATACTTTTTGTTCTTTTTTAAGGCGAGTTTAGCAAGTTAGCTTTAATTTAAGAAAGAAGCTTATTTGATAGACAAAATTACTATTAATATTATACATTACTTAATTAAAATAATCTGTAGTAGATTAAAGTTAAAATAGTAGCGTGAAGTCGTTTTATAGACAAACAAACCTAATTTGTATTTTATTTTTGATAAATGTACATATTTTACTAATACTGACTCACTAAGGGTTTTTCACTAAATTTTATAGTTTTTATTTAATTAATAATACTTACTAGGTTTTTTTTATCAATGTACGTTGAGTGATAGGTATTGTTTAGAGACAAAAATTTTACCTAATGAAAGCCTTCCAAGTCCAGTTATAACACAAATTGTGCTGACAGGAATATTTGCACCCTGACTGGGAATTGCAACTGGTTGAACGAAATCATTGAAAATAATGTTTGTATTCAGTTCAAGCAAGCTAATGTCGTTTTCATTTGTTGATTCTACGTAACCTAACAAATTATTACAACAAGTTGTTATCGACAAATTATTAATACGCGACATTTTATGTTAACAGATATTAATTATATGGCAAAAAATATTTTAGTCAACCTATTGCTTTTAGAAGTTAATTTAGTTCTAACACTACAAACAAAATTCTTTGTGTAATTTTAGTTTTAATAACTACTATATAAAATAAATCAGCTGAAAAAAATTAAAACAAATTAGCTTAGTTTCAAGTGAGCGTTTTACCTAAAGCAAATCTTTTTTTTTAAGTTTTTGTAGATTTTAGTTCAATAAACTAAGCTTTTGTAATAAACACAAAAATTTTAATTTAATATCGTAAATACAAGTTTAAAACTTTTAGTATATAAGAATTTTTTTTTATGTTTAAAATTTTTTTGTTTATAAAGAGTAGCTTCAATGATTTAAAATAAAACTTAAATTAATCTAATATATCGTACTGTTGAAAATACAAATTTTAAAGTTTGTTGGCTAAATCTTTGATTTTGAACTGTATAATAATAACTTAAAATAACCAGGATATTCAAGTTTTCTTGTAAGAGTGAATTCTTGAATGTTTGTTATATCATTTCTATTTGTTACTCCAGCAACAACTATCATATCAGAAAAAGCATTACTGTCGATAACAACGAAACGTTTAAGTATACTAAGGTAAGTACGATTATGAACTTAAAAAAACGTTAAAACTTTTTATAGTTTAAATTGCCAAAGACTACCTTTATACTGTACTACGTGTTTGGGTTAAAAAAAAACTTTTTGACATAAAGTAAATAAAATTACTTAATAAATTAAAAAAAAACAAAAAGAATGATTTTAACCGAACAAAATCTGGTAGGGTTCTTTTAACATTATTGTCATTAAAACATTAGTTATAAACCAAAACATTAGAGGGTTACTTTTTGACTAAAACTTTTATAGTGTGTTATAAATTATATTGTTTCAAATTTACTAATGTTATTTTCTAAGATTAGTTATCTACGTATGAAATTATAAAAACTGTTAATAAAGTATTCGTCTTTTAATGATTGTTATCAACAACAGTTATAAACTGAACAAACACAGTATATAGTTTGTCCTTTATTTGAAAAAATAATTATTGAAAATAACTAAACGTAATTAAAAACTAAAATAATTCAGAATCTCATTTCTTTATTATCTAATGTAAATTTGAATTGTTAAATTAAATGCTTATTTCAATATATATTAAGTTAGAGTTAAAAATTGTGTTTATGGTACAAATATAAAACAAAATAAGTTTTTTTTAAATTTTTATTTTAAACTGTGAATTAAATCACACAAGAGGTTTTCATCTAAGGATAAAAGAGAATTTAAGAATTAATCTTACTCTTCAGTGCAGTGCGTAGCTGTTAAAACCCATTTCTCCGATATAATTGAACATCCGCAAAAATAGTTGGAATTATAAATTAGTCGTAGATAGCATTGGTAAGGAAATTCTCCTTCATTGGCATTAATTCCTCCTACTATTCTGTTGTTTTCTAAAAAGATGTAATTTTAATTATATGTTTTTAAAGTTCTTAAACAAAATATTTTTTTATTTATGCTTTTGTTCATTAAACTTGTTTAAACTTTATATAGATAAACGTTAAGAATCTCGAACAATGTAAGGAGTGTCAGAATAGCACGTAGTTGATATATTTCGAGATTTATTACAAAACATAAACAACATGATCAGATTGTAACAACCAGTCATGGTAGCAAGAACAACTTAACAACAGAATAGCATTTAATACTTTAACAAATCCACGAGTTTTTTGTAAAGCTAACACTTAAAAAACTTTAGGTACAACATTGGTGTTTCTAACCCGTGGCGAACTCAATGTTTTGATGCAAAAATGTTTTTACTCATTAAGTTTTAAAAGCTAAATTGTTACAACTAATTCATACTCTTTAATTAACTATTCGAAAAGTTTATTGCACTAGACAGCTTTAAAACTTTATTTCTAATTTTCACAAAAGTGGAGACACATCTCATTCGAAAACGTTTTGTTGAGCAAACACATGTAAGATATATTTCGGCTAACCCTTATCAATTACTACTGTAAGCAATTAATTTTGAAATTAAATTTTATGTGAGTAAACAATTTAAAGTTACATCACAAATACTCATTGAATAAAAATAAGCAAAAGTAATTAGAGATAGATTAACAACTTATAACTGCAACATAAAAACATTTAAAGTTAATTTGTAGTTTAATTAAGATAACAATAAGTACAAAAAATAACGGAAGGAAATAGAAGACATAGATTTAATAAAAAAAAAGTTATAAAAAAGATTTTAGTTTTTATTCTGTACTTTTGCTTATATTATTTAGATTACTACTGAAATAAATTATGCTTATCAATTTCGAATTTTCAACTTATTTTAACGTTATGCTATTAAGCTATGAGGTAGTTTTTACTATCCAGCTCCTAATGCTTCAGAAATTATTTTATTAATGATTGTAGAGTAGTGCTTCATAGTAGTATATATGACTTTGTCTGTCTTACTTTATAGACGAAATCTTTTAAAAATTGTGATCATTGCGTTTGCATGAAACATTGTGTAGAATAAAAACCCTCAATTTGAAATTGTCTAATGAATGTTATATATATATATATAATGATTATATTTTGAAGGACTCGAGTTTCGTGCTTATGCACAAATCAACTTCAAAACAAGTTCAAAACACAAAACTGTATATTTATATATACATATATATATATAAATATACAGTTTTGTGTTTTGAACTTGTTTTGAAGTTGATTTGTGCATAAGCACGAAACTCGAGTCCTTCAAAATTTACATCTTTAAATAAACCTTTTTATTAAAAAAGCCCTTGAGGTAGGCTCCGTGTAAAAGATTTAATTTATTAAGTTAATTTCTTATTTCTACATATATGTATCGATGTCTCACATTTCAGTTGAATCGCAAAAATAAAAAGTTTATTTGGGCCACAGCTCTGTTTGAAAATCTAATTTTTAAACTTTTATTTTTGTTTAATGATGTAGGTTAAATAAACAAGTAAATTCTTATTTAAAGAAACTTGCCCTTTTTAAAATGAAAAATTTTGTTTAAATTTATAGCTTTTTTTTCGTAACTCGCGAAAATTAAGTTTTGTGTTGTAATAACGCACTTCTATGTAACCAATGACGTAAAAATTCTAGTTTTGTTTGAACCGTTCAAAAAACTTAAAAGATGGTTTTCAAAAACCAATTTATCACTTTAATTTTACGCTTAAATAGAGAATTTACGTCTGGAAGTTACGGTGCGTGAACAAAAGTATGAATGTGTAACATGTAAGTATTGGAAAAAACAATTTGACATTTGTTAAATTAAAAATAGTTGCAATTATTTTTAGATGTTTAATTATTTCTTTTAGCAACGTAGTTTATAAAAGTAAAAATGTTTTAATTTCTTATTTTGTTACAAAGTTTTGTTTTGAAAATATAGAGCTATAGTAAACTTAGTTTCGTTTATAATTACGTTTAAGTTTGACAGCTAAAGATTTGTTTGAAAGAAAAGCATTTAGACTATTCATGAGCATAAACTACAAGTTAGAAAAATCTGATCAAAAATAAAGTCAAAATGCAACTTATTGCAATTTTTATCATAAACTAAATCATTTTCTTCACGCATTATAGTTTAAAATAATTTATTTGATAAAAAAATTGTATCAACTAACCTTTATAGTCAATTTTTTGAGCAACATTAAATGTTTTTGAATGAAAACATGGAAATAAAATCAGTGCAACGAAAAGTTCAATATATATTCTCCTCATATTTGCATAAAAATAAGTTTTTGATTACTAGAAAATTGCAAGTGTTTTTTATGAATAACTTTTTTTGTTGAGATGAGTTTTAAAGATACTAAAATATAAAAACAACTTAGTGACGTTTTGGTTCTCATTTTAGTTTCTAATTATATTGTAACATTATTAAAAATGGCATGTTTAGTAAAGTCAGTAATAAGATTTATAAACATTATAAATAATGAATTTTTTACATGTAAAGTTAGAAACCTTCAGAAAAATAAGCCTTTTTGCTGTTTACTTGAATAATAAAAATTAAAATTAATACTTTAAACCTTTTATGGTAAATATAAGATTTTTTGAACAAACTACTTATCTAAATTTTCTAAACTATATCTCCAACGATAAAAAAAATTCTAGTTTAATCACGGATTTTCTTTTATACTAACACTTACAAGCTTTAACAAAACATCCACAACTAAAACAGTATTACTTAAACCTTACATATAATAAAGCCTTATTTCTTTTTATGTGCATACTTGTTTTAACCACACAATATATCAAATTTTCCTAACATAGGCTACAAATCAAATCAATTAAATATTCTAAACAAAAGCAAAACGTGTTTCATCAAAACCAAACGAAAAAGAGGAACATAACCGTTTTGGTCGAGCACTTAGAAAATATGTTTATTAATTTTTAATTGTAGAAGTGGAACTAATTACAGTAAGGAAGAAACAAATAAAGTGCAAAATTTTATTAGTTTCATTATTTTTAATTCAAAGTTAACATATACCTAGTCAAATATTTTGAAACACATATTTTATTTAAAAAACTGAACACTGTAATTATTTTAAGTTTTTACATTGTATATAGTAAACACTAAACTTTCAATCTTTCTACAAAATATTTTAAAACTTGCAATTTAGTATAGCTTTAAATTTTACTTCTAGCACCTCTTCGAATGTCACTTTCTTTGTTATCCATTTGGTACAATAAATCAATTTTCTCCACAATACATTATAAAAATATTATAAACAAAAGCAACAGGTTTGGCTCACGAAAACAAAGGAGGTAGTAGCAACTACTTTATATATTTCTTGCATGTTTTTTAATAATAAATCAAAGCAATAAAAGCTTAAAGAATAGTTTAGCTGAAATTTAAATACATCTGTAAATTATGTCTTTTAAAATACTTGAATAAAATTTAAATCATTGAATATATTCACATAAGCAAAAGTAGCTAAAAATTTTTATTGCTTGTCGTTATAACAAACTTCCAGACTATAAAGACTAAAGCTTAAAATATAAAAAAAAAGTTTTAGAAATTTTGACTTTTTAAATCTTTGAACGAACGACTATGATGAAACTAGAGCTTATACTAGGTATAAATAAAGCTACATGATTAGTAAAAAATGATTATTTTTCTCCTTACATAAAATAACTTTTAATCGTATATAAAAAGTACTATTTTAACAAATTACTTAACTAGCAATGCTTTTTGTAAAACTATAGACAACCTAACTGTGTATTGTTAGGCTTTTTGTCACCTTGTTTATTTTTTTATTGTTTTAGATGTTGGTTATTGCTAAAAATAACTTTTAAATACTTTAAACTTAATTTTTTAAATCCGGTGTGTTTTGGTTTTGCTTTTGTTATTTGAC